>NC_023752.2:47038331-47178331 GCF_000499845.2 Phaseolus vulgaris
TCAAGTTAGTACATGCTCGGTTGGAGGTTTGAAGCTTGATGAGAGATTGCTTGCTCTCATTGTAACTTGGATTCTAACTCCAAGGGGGAGTAATCATTATGTGCTAACTGAAGAAGATCTGGTATATATCTTCTGCATCACCAAGAAAATCAAAATCAATTGGATCCATATAATCAAAGAACACATGCAAAAAGCCATGAGGTTAGGAGATTATCATTATCCATATGCTGTTTTGATATCTAAATTTCTACTCTATTTTGAAGTTAATCTTGTAGATGAAACTTCTGAGTTGGTCAAGTCAACTCAAGAGTTGAGCAATGGATCACTCAACAAGATGGGTTTTACAAAAGTAGGTGGAAAATGGATAAGCAAGGATGGTGATCATGGTGCCTCATCTAGTGGTGTTGCTAATCTTGAACAAGATGAACCTGCTGATATGGATGTTCAAAATGAAGATCAACCTGAAGATTATCAAGATGCTGGACCTAGTGCTGGTGCTAGAGATCTGGAAGATGGAATGCCAACCATGTCTTCTTTTGAAAGATACATGATCAATAGGCTTGATACTTTTGGGGAGAATCAAAGAAATCTTCATGATCTGTGTGTTAGCAACTTCCAGAACATTGATAACAGATTCAACAACATGGATGCAAGATTCATGACTCTGGATGAACAAATTGAAGCTGTTCAGAATCAAATCTTTGATCTTCAGTTTGCTGATGAAGAAGAATGAAGGAAAAACAACCGATTGGTTATCAGAGCAATCGATTGTTTTCTTGGTGTTACATGTGGTTTTAAATTTCTTTCTTTCTGCTGTTGCTGCTTTAATTCTGATGTAATCCAAACAATATCTTGTTTTATATCTTATCTTTGTCTATTTGTGAAGAAAAATAAGGGGAGATATATGTTGTGTTTTAAGTTTCTGTTTTCAGTTGTTAAAACAGTTTTGGGTTATGTAATATTTTTTCTGATATTTAGTTCTGAAGGCTATTATCTGTTTATCTGTGCGCGAACAAAATATCAGAAGTTCAATGTTTTGCTCAAAGTTCTATTGCAGGAACTGCTTCAGATTTAATCAGGTACAACACAAGCATCAGGGATTTGTCTTCATCAAATAGGGGGAGATTGTTGAACCAAGTGGTGTTCAAGTTTTGAAGAATCCAAATCCTTTGAAGGATGTTGAAGCCTCTGCTATGCTTGATGTTGCTGTGCTTGTTTAGCTTAGCTCTGGGGTAGTTTATATGTTGTAATCCACCCTTTGATTAAATCTAAAGCATTAGCATTCTCAATCTTTGTTAAAGTAAAATGTTTTCAAACTAAGTTAAAACAACCGATTGTTTATACTTAGGTGTTTTGAGAAAAAGATTGAAAATTGTTTTTAAATTGGTTGAACTGTTAAGTACCAAAACAACCGATTGATTCGAGGAAACAACCGATTCTTTGTTTTGGGACCATAACAGAAAAACTGTTTTCTGTTTGACTGAGCTTTAAATGATAACTGCTTACGCTCCAGTCATTAAATGCTTTGACCAATCTTTTAATGCAATTTAAGAGTTTGTTAAGATTTGATAACAAACTACATCTTTGAATATATTCAGAAAAACAGATTTGAGATTTAAGTTTTTTTTGACAAGTTTTTCTTAAGAGTTTTGAGTTTTTCAAAGAGCTGAGATTGCTAAGAGTTTGTGATTGATCAAAGTTTATGGAATAGGATTTTGCTTGTATTGATTTCAGATTATCTTCTGTATCAAGTGTAATCCTTGTACTCTGTTGAATAAGTATTCGTTTCTGTGTTGTTGCTGAGATTGGATGTGTGTTCTTGAGGGGATCAAGATCAGCAATCTTAGTGTTGGTGTGTTGACCAAGGACAGTGTGTTTCTTGAAGTGTTCAAGGTCATTCTCTTGGTTGTTGTGTAAGTGATCAAGGTGTGATTGCTTAGTGGATTTCCTCAGGGTTCTGAGAAGACTGTTTGTAACTCTGGGTTTGGAGTGAACCAGTATAAACAACTGTGTACAATCTCTCTATCTCTAACTCTTTAAATTCAGTTTATTTTGTTGTTTGCTGGTATAAACAACCGATTGTTTCTGCGAAACAACCGATTGTTTTTCTGGTAATACAGCTTTTGCTTGCTGTTTTGGCGAACTGAATTTCAGAATCAATTGTTTCCTAAGATAAATTCATTCTAGTTTTGAAAAGTTTGCGAAAACCCTCTTTAAACAATTCACCCCCCCTCTAATTTAAAGCCATCTTTTCTAACACTAGGTTCACTTCAAAATAGTGCAGAAATTTAGAAATCAAAACAACGATAGTCACTTAACCTCATTGCCTTTTACATGTGCTCTTTGATGATGTGTATCCAATTAATTTCGATCTTCTTCATAATGCAGAAGATGCACACCAGATCTTCCTCAGTGAGAACAGAATGATTGCTTCCCCTTGGAGTTAGAATCCAAGTCACAATGAGGGCTAGCAACCTTTCATCAAGTTTTAAGCCACCAACCAAACAAGTCCCAACTTGTGCATTTTGGTTCTTCAAGCAACTCTTGTAGTATTGAACTTTGTTGAAGTCCTCCACTACACCAAGGTTCCCTTTGTTAATTCTGAGGCCTGCGTACTTTAGACCAGCTACAGCAGTCCACACTTCATGTGTAATCTCCATATCTACACCTTTTACATGAGAAACAAGGTTGTTTCCCTCAAACTTGAGATTTGTGTAGAAAACTCTTATCAAATCTGGATAGATATTCCCTTTCATCTCCAAGAATTTTCTAAGGGACTGATCTTTGAGGAGCTTTCATACATTGTCCAGCTTTTGACTTTTCAGCCAATCAAAGCAAACAACTTTAAGGTTGTTTATCACTTTGGTGCTACTCTCAAATCTATATCTCTCAATTAGATCATTGTCACCCGAAAACCATCCTTCAAGCCTTCCTCCAGACCTTACAACTCTGGATTTGACTCTTCTTGAGGTGGGAGGAGTTGAATCTATGATGGCAGAGATGAACAACAGAGAAAAGCTCACTCACAGATTTTGCAAGAGATATTGCAATGGGTTGTTCTTGTGGAAGAGATGAGCTGCAACAGTTTTTATAGAAAAAACAGAATCATAGGATATTCAATGACATGAGTGGGTACCAGATTTTCAGAGAGAGAGGACTTGACCATGCCCTGCACAGAAAAAGCGTCAGAAAAAACAGAAAATCACATGGTCTTCACATGTGATCTTTGACTAGTCATTAAGGCTCTTGAATTTCCAAGATATTGGAATATATTCCTTTATGACTGTTGTAACTTCTTTCTGAGCGTGATCAGCTTTCAACTCAGGTTCATTGACCAATAATTTCCTCTTTAATTTGATCTGCAACGGATAGAAAATCAAAATAGAAATTAATTGGTTTCTTCACAGTGTTGTCAGACTCAAAACAATTGGTTGTTTCGAGAAAACAATCGGTTGTTTTTCTGCAGCAGTAAACTCATTTTGACTATTTAAGCATGAGCAGAAATAGATCAAATCAAATGAAATTTAACACTTTAAGAAGATTATTCAAACATGTAAAAGAACTTTAAAAAAACAGAAATTAATAACAAAGATAAGGAATGTCTTATCCTTTGTGTTATTCTTTCAATGAGCCATGTGCTTTGAGATCAAGAAGCCTTAATTTGACTATTGAGGGCTTTTGGACAGATACATAACATTGATTCAGCTTCAATGTTGGTGTTTTCCTTCAAAAGGCTTGATCAGATGACTCAGTCCTTCACACTTCTTTAGATTTCCTGCACAAGCATGAGTTCAAGCAACAAGATTTGACCCCTTTACAAATATGGATCCAATTGATTTCTTTTTCTCATTTGGAACCTCACATTCTTTAAGAATCCATTTCATGTAGCCTCTAGGAACAAAAAACTTTCTTATTTTGCAGAATCTAACCGAATGACCCTTCTTCATGCAATAAAAGCATGTAACAACCGGTTGTTTCGAGACAACAATCGGTTATTTTTCTGGCTTTCTTGAAATTTTTTTGAAAACTTATCTTGTTGGTTTTGTGGATTAAAACCTAAACCTGCCTTTCCAAAAACACAGCTTTGAGATGCCAAGACATTCTCAAAGTTAGATTTCCCTTTTGAAAGCTTGTCCACAGTGTTAACAAGATAATGTACCTTTTTCTCAAGATTTTCACAGTTTTTGCAAATGAAAGTGTCACACTTGCAAGAAGAATTTTTTAAATGTGTTTCCAGATTTTTGAAATCATTTTTTGATTTTTCAATCTCATCTTCAAGTGATTTCACTCTCTTTTCCAACCAGCTATTGAGTTCTTTCAATCGGTTGTTTGAAAGCACCAATCGATTAGCTTCATCGTGAGTTTCTTGAAAAGCTTCAAGAAATTCACTATAATTTTGTTCATTTAAAGAAGCACAAAAACTTACCTCACTTGAGCTACATGATTCATCATCATCTTCTACAATCAAACAAATGTTTGCTTTCTCATCTTCACTTGAAGAATAACTTGATGATGATACCTCATTTTCATCCCAAGCTATGTATGCTCTCTTTGTCTTGCCTTTCTTTTCCTTGTAGTTAGGCTTTTTCTCCTTGCTCTTGTTTGAACAACCTGCCTTTGTTAGAATATATGGCCTTAAACGAGAGGGGGGGGGGGGGGTGAATTGTTTAAGAAAGATTTTAGCAAACTTTTGATCTTAGAATGAAAAATACTTCAAGAAAACCTTGATTAAGAATTAAGTTTTTCAAAACATAAAGCAAAAGCACAATACTGGAAAAACAATCGGTTGTTTTACTGAAACAATCGGTTGTTTATACCAGTTATAAATGACAAAACTGACTTTAAAGAGTTAGAGATAGAGAGATTGTACACAGTTGTTTATACTGGTTCACTCCAAACCAGAGCTACACCCAGTCTTCTCAGAAACCCTGAGGATAACCACTAAGCAATCACCACTTGATCACTTACACCACAACCAAGAGAATGACCTTGAACACCTCAAGAAACACACTGTCCTTGGCCAACACTAAGATTGCTGATCTTGAACACCTCAAGAACACACAGCCAATCTCAGCAAACACAAAAACGAATTGTTCAACAGATTACAAAGATTACACTTGTTACAGATAAATATTTGAAATCAATACAAGTAGAATCCTATTCCAGCACTTTCATCAATCACAAACTCTTAAGCAATCTCAACACTTTGAAAAACTCTATAGAAAAACTTTGTCAAAAGATTCTTAATTCTCAAATCTGTTTTTCTTAATATATTCAAAGATGTAGTTTGTTATCAAATCTTAACAAACTCTTAAATTGCATTAAAAGATTGGTCAAAGCATTTAATGACTGGAGCGTATACAGTTAAAGCATTTAAAGCTCAGTCAAAGAAAACAGTTTTTCTGTTATGGTCCCAAAACAAACAATCGGTTGTTTTCTCGAATCAATCGATTATTTTGGTACTTAACAGTTTCAACCATTCAAAAATAGTTTTCAATCTTTCTCAAAACACCTAAGTATTAACAATCAGTTGTTTCGACAAAACAATCGGTTGTTTCAACTTAGTTTGAAAAACATTTTACTTTCATAAAGATTGAGATGCTAATTGCTTGAGATTTAATCAAAGGGTGGATTACAACATATAAACTACCCCAGAACAAGGCTTAAACTAGCACAACAACAACAAGCAAAGCAGAGGCTTCAACATCCTTCAAAGGATTTGGATTCTTCAAAACATTGAACACGACTTGGTTCAACAATCTCCCCCTATTTGATGAAGACAAATCCCTGGTGCTTGTGTTTGATCTGATTAAATCTGAAGCAGTTCCTGCAAAAATAGCATTTATACTATCCAAAGCTTCTTATAGCAGCTAGTTAGATTTTAACTCATTTAAAGAATAAAACATGATAAACAATCGGTTGTTTACACGAAACAATCGGTTTTTTCTATCAGCAGCAGCAAAAAACACTTTTATATAAGCGTTTTTAACATTTTGTGGAATATCAGACAAAGATATACAAGAACCAATAATACTCCCCCTATTTGTCTTCACAAATAGACTTTAACATGTACCACAAACAGATTTAAGAGATATTATTAAGATCAAGAATACCTAACTCATTTCTTAAGAAGAAAAACCTTTCTTTTGGTAATGGTTTTGTGAAGATGTCAGCTAGCTGCAGTTTGGTCTCCACAAACTTCACTTCACAGTTCCCATTTTGCACATGATCTCTGATGAAATGATGTCTTATTTCAATATGTTTGGTCCTTGGGTGTTGAATCTGATTTTCGGTAAGATTGATTGCACTTGTGTTATCACACATCAAGGGAACTTTGCTGATTTGTAAACCAAAATCTTCAAGTTGTTGCTTGAGCCATAGAATTTTTGCACAGCAGCTACCAACAACTATATATTCAGCCTCAGCAGTAGAGAGAGCAACACATGCTTGCTTCTTGCTATGCCATGAGATTAGGCTTGAGCCAAGAAGGTGACAAGTGCCACTTGTGCTTTTTCTATCTAGCTTGCAACCTGCAAAGTCAGAATCTGAATAACCAATTAAATGTATTGGAGAGTGAGAAGGATACCATAGTCCTACAGATGATGTTCCTTTGAGATATTTCAGAATTCTTTTTTGCAGCTTTGAAGTGTGACTCTTTAGGATTTGCTTGATATCTTGCACATAGACACACCACAAACATGATGGCCGGCCTACTAGCTGTTAGATAAAGCAAGGATCCAATCAAACCTCTGTATTTTGTTTGATCTATACTCTTTCCAGCAGCATCCGCATCCATGTAACAGCTTGATGGCATTGGAGTGCTTGCTTCTTTGCAATTCTCCATTTCAAATTTCTTGAGAATCTCCTTGCAATATTTTGATTGACTTAAGAAGATCCCATCCTTTGTTTGCTTAACCTGTAATCCAAGAAAGAAAGATAGTTCTCCCATCATAGACATTTCAAACTCACCTTTCATTGCAGCCACAAATTCTTCACACAATCTATCTTGTGTAGCACCAAAGATGATGTCATCAACATAGATTTGCACAAGAATTATTTCTGCATTTGACTTCTTGATGAAGAGAGTCTTGTCTACCATTCCTCTTTCATAACCATGAGATAGCAGAAAGTTGCTAAGCCTCTCATACCACTGCCTTGGAGCTTGTTTCAGTGCATACAAAGCTTTCTTCAACTTGAAGACATGGTTAGGATACTTGTGATCTTCAAAACCCGGTGGTTGATCTACATAGACTTCCTCATTGATGTAGCCATTCAAGAAGGCACTCTTTACATCCATTTGGAAGAGTTTAAAACCACTCATACAAGCAAAGGCCAGCAGCAGCCTCACAACCTCCAATCTAGCCACAGGAGCAAAGGTTTCACCATAGTTTATGCCCTCTTCTTGATTGTAGCCTTTAGCAACTAGCCTTGCTTTGTTCCTAGTGATCACTCCATCCTCATCTAGCTTGTTCCTGAAAACCCATTTCGAACCAATAATATTCATTTCATTAGTTTTAGGGACAAGAAACCATACCTCATTCCTTTCAAACTGATTTAGCTCTTCATGCATAGCTTCAACCCACTTCTCATCCTTGAGAGCTTCCTCAATTGACTTTGGTTCAATTTGAGAGACAAAAGTTGTGTGCCTACAGTAGTTTGAGATGGAGCTACGTGTGGAGACACCTTCCTTTATCTGCCCTATGATGTTATCCACTGACAGATCTCTAGGAATCCTCCACTCTTTGGGCAACTCACTCTGTTGCAGAATTTCAATTGGTTGTTTCTGCGAATCAACCGGTTGTTTTTCTGCACAGATTTCCAGCTTCTCCAAACTTATGCTCTGTTTATCTTCCTCAGCCCTGATCTTTGGGATCTGACTGATTCTGCGATCTACCTCATCAAAGACAACGTGAACTGATTCTTCTACAGTCATCAACCTTTTTTTGTAGACTCTATATGCATGGCTTGTGAGTGAATAACCAATGAAAATACCAAGGTCAGCTTTTTCATCAAACTTTCCCAAGCTTTCCTTTCCATTGTTGAGAACAAAACAGCTACAGCCAAAGACTTTGAGGTGACTGATGTTGGGCTTCCTTCCATTGAAAAGTTCATATGGAGTTTTCTTCAAAATGGGCCTTATAAGTACCATATTCATCACATAACAAGAGGTACTCACTGCATCTACCCAAAAATACTTGGGAAGTGATGATTCACTAAGCATTGTTCTTGCAAGCTCTTCAAGAGACCTGTTCTTCCTCTCTACAATTCGATTTTGCTGTGGTGTTCTTGGTGCAGAGAAATTGTGCAGAATCCCCAACTTCTCACAGAACTTGACAAACTTCTCATTCTGAAATTCTCCTCCATGGTCACTCCTTATAGATCCTATGTTACTGCTCTTTGTGTTTTGTAGTCTTCTTGCTAGCTTTTTAAATGCAGCAAAGGCATCACTCTTTGATTCCAAGAACAAGGTCCAAGTGTACCTAGAGAAATCATCAACAATAACAAGAGCATAATAATTTCCACCAAGACTCATAGTTCTAGAGGGTCCAAAGAGATCCATGTGAAGGAGTTCAAGAGGTCTCAAAGAAGAGACAACATTTTTGGTTTTAAAAGAACTTTTCACTTGTTTTCCTTTTTGGCATGCTTCACAAATGTGATCCCTCTCAAACTTGAGTTTTGGCAGCCCAATCACAAGATCTTTTGATATTAGCTTGTTCAAATGATTCATGTGAATATGAGCAATTCTTCTATGCCAAAGCCAAGATTCATCTTGCTTGGATAGAAGACATCCAATTGAACATGGTGAAGAGATATCTAGAACATACACATTATTAACTCTCTTACCTACCAACATTACCTCTTTGGTGTTGGGTAGACAGATTTCACATGTGTTTGTCTTGAACATCACTTGATATCCCTTGTCACAAAGTTGGCTAATGCTCAGCAGATTATGTTTTAGGCCTTCAACAAAGAGCACATCATGGATTACCAAGTTGTCCTCATCTCCTATGGATCCTCTTCTAAGAATTCTTCCTTTGTTATTATCTCCAGAGATGACATGACTCTCTTCCTTGAAGGATATTCTCAAGAACTTTGATTTGTCCCCTGTCATATGCTTGGAGCATCCACTGTCCAAGTACCAAAGTTGCTTGCTCTCCTCCAAGATTTCATACAAAAGAGATTTTCAAGTACAAAGGTTTGGTCCCCTTATGAATGTGGGTCCTTCTGGTTTATACTCATCAATAAAAGCTTTATTTCCCTTGGGAATCCACTTCATAAACCCTTTAGGAACAACATGTTTTTTGATTTTACAGAATCGCACAGAATGGCCTCTTTTCATGCAATAGAAGCATGTAACAATCGGTTGTTTCGATGGTCCAATCGATTGTTTTTCTGGCATTTTTGAAAATGATTTTGAAAATCTATCTTGTTTGTTTTGTGGATTAAAACCCAATCCAGATTTTCCAAAAACACAATTTTGAGATGCTAGCACACTCTCAAAGTTGGATTGGCCTTTAGAAAGCTTATCCACTGTTTTGACAAGATAATGGACCTTCTTTTCAAGATTTTTGCAATTTTCACAAACTAGAGTATCACACTTGCAAGAGGAATTTTTGTAAATGATTTCCAGATTTTCAAAATCTGTTTTTGAATGTTCTAAATCCTCTTCCAGTGCCTTTACTCTGTTTTCAAGCCAACTGTTCTTTTCTTTTAACCGATTGTTCAAGAGAGCCAATCGGTTGGCTTCTTCATGCATTTCTTGAAAGGCTTGAAGTAATTGACCATAATTTTCAGAGTTTGAGGAGTTTGATGAACTTATACTACTTGAGTCATCCTCCCTTCTGGCCATTAAGCACAGATTAAGGCTTTTCTTATTTTGCCTTCTCTTCCTTCTTGCTTGACTCTTTGTCATTGCTTCCTTTGGTTCATGAGCAGCCTTGAGTGTCTCCGACATTTCCTTAGCAGTTTTGCACTTTGATATCCTGAAAAATTCATTAGTATCTAGTGCAGAAGCTATAATGTTTTGAGCAGACCTATCAAGCTGAGCCATCTTACATTCATCATTTGTCCATTTGGACAAAGGTTTTGCAATGAAAGAGTTATCCTTTTTGAACTTTGGAATGTAAGGACCATTTTCAATTGAGTCCCAAATTCTTTTATCAATAGATTCAATAAAGATTTTCATTCTTGCTTCCCAAAACTTATAATTCAATCCACAGAATAAAGGTGGTTTGTAGATTGAAGCACCCTCCTCAAAAGATAGTTTTCCAGCCATAGAAAAAAAAATTTAGATCAAATTGAATAACTTTCAAGAACCAAGCTCTGATACCAATTGTTAGAATATATGGCCTTAAACGAGAGGGGGGGTGAATTGTTTAAGAAAGATTTTAGTAAACTTTTGAGCTTAGAATGAAAAATACTTCAAGAAAACCTTGATTAAGAATTCAGTTTTTCAAAACATAAAGCAAAAACACAATACTGGAAAAACAATCGGTTATTTATACCAGTTATAAATGACAAAACTGAATTTAAAGAGTTAGAGATAGAGAGATTGTACGCAGTTGTTTACACTGGTTCACTCCTAACCAGAGCTACATCCAGTCTTCTCAGAAACCCTGAGGATAACCACTAAGGAATCACCACTTGATCACTTACACCACAACCAAGAGAATGACCTTGAACACCTCAAGAAACACACTCTCCTTGGCCAACACTAAGATTGCTGATCTTGAACACCTCAAGAACACACAGCCAATCTCAGCAAACACAAACGAATTGTTCAACAGATTACAAAGATTACACTTGTTACAGATAAATATCTGAAATCAATACAAGTAGAATCCTATTCCAGCACTTTTATCAATCACAAACTCTTAAGCAATCTCAGCACTTTGAAAAACTCTCTAGAAAAACTTTGTCAAAAGATTCTTAATTCTCAAATATGTTTTTTTTAATATATTCAAAGATGTAGTTTGTTATCAAATCTTAACAAACTCATAAATTGCATTAAAAGATTGGTCAAAGCATTTAATGACTGGAGCGTATACAGTTAAAGCATTTAAATCTCAGTCAAAGAAAACAGTTTTTCTGTTATGGTCCCAAAACAAACAATCAGTTGTTTTCTCGAATCAATCGGTTGTTTTGGTACTTAATAGTTTCAACCATTCAAAAACAGTTTTCAATCTTTCTCAAAACACAATTGGTTGTTTTCTCGAATCAATCGATTATTTTGGTACTTAACAGTTTCAACCATTCAAAAATAGTTTTCAATCTTTCTCAAAACACCTAAGTATTAACAATCGGTTGTTTCGACAAAACAATCGGTTGTTTCAACTTAGTTTGAAAAACATTTTACTTTCATAAAGATTGAGATGCTAATTGCTTGAGATTTAATCCAAGGGTGGATTACAACATATAAACTACCCCATAACAAGGCTTAAACCAGCATAACAACAACAAGCAAAGCAGAGGCTTCAACATCCTTCAAAGGATTTGGATTCTTCAAAACATTGAACACCACTTGGTTCAACATCCTTTATATGACCTTGCTCACCACAGCCAAAACAAGTATAGTTATTGGAATTAAAATCATTTGATTTCTTGTTTCCATACCTATCTTTGTTGTTGTCCTTGTTGCGGTTCCTCTTTAAGAATTTGCTAAACTTTCTTGACAGCAAGCTAAGGTTTTCCTCATCACTATTATCGCTGGATTCTTGTTTGCCTTTATGCTTGGAAGCTTTTAAGGCTATGCTCCTTCCATGCTTGTCTTCGCTTTCTTGAACGTTGAGTCGATTCATCTCTAACTCATGGTCCTTAAGCTTACCAAACAAAGAAGCCATACTCAAGGATGTTAGATCTTTAGATTCGGAAATAACAGTTACCTTGGGTTGCCATGTTCTATCAAGACATTTCAAGATCTTGATGTTTAGCTCTTCCTTTTCAAAGTTCTTGTCAAGGCTCATTAGATGATTGATGATGTGCGTGAATCTTTTCTGCACCTCAGCAATTGTTTCACCTTTGAGCATTCTGAACATCTCATACTCTTCGATTAGAGTATGCTTCCTAGCTCTTTTCACCTCATTTGTACCTTCATGAGTTACCTCCAAGGTGTCCCACATCTCTTTTGATGATTTGCATTGAGAGACCCTGAAAAACGCATCTGAATTTAAAGCAGAGGTTATTATATTTTTGGCAATGCAATCGAATTTGGCCTTCTTTCTTTCTGAATCAGTCCACTGAGACCAAGGCTTTTCAATGGAGGATCCATCTTTTTCAAACTTTGGGATAAAAGGACCATTTTCAATTACATCCCAAATTCCTTTGTCAAGTGATTCCATGAAGATTTTCATTCTCACTTTCCAAAATTGATAATTCAAACCACAAAACAGAGATGGTGTGTTGATTGAAGCACCTTCCCCAAAAGGTAGTCTATCAGCCATAAAAAAAGATTTTTTGGATCAACTTGAATAACTTTCAAGAACCAAGCTCTTGATGCCAATTGTTAGAATATATGGCTTTAAACTAGAGGGGGGTGAATTGTTTAAAGAGGGTTTTCGAAAAATTTTAAGTGAAGAATGAAATTTCTTCGAGAATCAATTGATAAAGAAAATCAGTTTGCTAAACACAAAGCAAAAAGCAACTGCACCATAAAAACAATTGGTTGTTTCGCAGAAACAATCGGTTGTTTATACCAATTTGCAAAAATTAAAACTAAATTTAAAGAGTTTAAGGATAGAGAGAATGCACACAGATGTTTATACTGGTTCACTCTAAACCCAGAGCTACATCCATTCTTCTCATAAACCACTGAGGAATTCCACTAAGCAATCAAACCTAGATCACTTACACCACAACCAAGAAAGTGACCTTGATCCCCTCAAGACACACACTTCTCTTGGCCAACACACCAACACTAAGAATGCTGATCTTGATCCCCTCAAGAACACACAACACTTCTCAGCAAACACACGAAGATTCTTGTTCAACAAAATACAAGGATTACACTTGTTACAGAAGCAAATATGAAATCAATACAAGTAGAAATCCTATCTCACACACTTTGATCAATCTCAATCTCTAAGCAATCTCAACTCCTTGAAAAACTCAAAAACCTGTGTTCAAAGATATTGTTATTACTCAAATCTGTTTTTCTGAATATATTCAAAGATATTGTTTGTTATCAAATCTTAACAAACTTATTCATTGCATTTAAAAGATTGGTCAAAGCATTAAAGACTCGAGTGTAATCAGTTAAAACATTTAAAGCTCAGTCAAAAATAAAAACCACTTTTCTGTTATGGTACCAAAACAAACAATCGGTTGTTTCCTTGAATCAATCGGTTGTTTTGGTTTTAACAGCTCAACCATTTGAAAAACATTTAGTTTGCAAAACACTTTTCTTTTAAAAAATTGAGAATGCCTATGCTTTGGATTCGATCAAGGGTGAATTACAAAACTCAAACTACCCCAAAACCTATCTAAGACAACTCAGCAACAGCAAGCACAACCCTTCAACATCCTTCAAAGGGTTTTGGATTCTTCAAAGCTTGAACACCACTTGGTTCAACAGAACCTTCTACAACCTCTTGGAAGCTTCTAGGTTTTGAACCGTTTATCCTCAATTACTGTCAAAGCATAACTGATAAGATCAACATATCTAAACCCATGTGTAGATTTGATCATCCTCCTCTCTTTATCATGTGTAAGCTTATAGCTGGAGTCAAATTCTACACATAAGGCCTTCACGTGTAAGAGATAGACGGATGACGAACATTGTCTATCGCCACATTGCTTGATGCCTTTAAATGATTTGATCCCATAGCAGAAGGCTCCACCTCAACATGGATTTTCTCCTTCCCCTTTTCCAGATCTCAGTCATTTGAGTCTCACCAAATGTGATGTCTCTGCTCATGAAACACCTTGCCTCACCAAGCTCCAAGCTCAATAGCTTGTACACCTTCACACCTTTTACGTATCCTATGAATATACATTTCTTAGCATGTGCTTCTAATTTGTCTTTCTTGATGAGTGCAAACGTCAAGGCACCAAACTCCCTCAGGTTATCATAATTTGCAGGTCTTCCATTCCATACTTCTATAGGAGTCTTACAATTCAAAGTATGATATTTCTATGTGTTTGCAACTCCCTCCTACAAGGACTTAGGAAATATAAAGTATGATATTTCTATGTTCATATACGGATCAGATGAAGCCTTATGTGAAACATGAGAGAGATTTAAAGTGATGCTGAGAAAATGCCCATATCATGGGTTTAAATATATTGCACAATTGAATATCTTTCATAACTGCCTCAGATCTGATACAAAAATGTTTCGAGACGCTACAACTTGTTGTACAATGATGTACATTGACATCAACAGACTATCAAGCCTATTATGATAGGTAGATTGAGCAAAAGAAAGGGATGTTGGACCTTAATAATTCATATGCGATTTTGGCTCAAAACAAAATTCTGACACAACAAATTGAAGCTTTTACTGAGAAGATGTCTAAGCTGCCACAAAATATACAAGCTGCACATTCTTGTCAGAGTTAACACCAACCAATGAGGTGATATTTTTTTGGAGGTGATCACCCCAAATACTCACTATTTTTACCAGAATAATCCATCTGAAGAGAAAAGTAATTATATATGCAACCAAGGAAGACAAGGTGGTTTCTCCAACAACAATTATCATAATAACATGCATCAAGGTTGAAGAAGAAATCATAATCAAGGTTTTAGATGGAAACAAGATTCTAGTCAATCTTACAAACAACCTCATTTTCAACAACAACCAATTTATCCTTCAGATAAGGAGAGAACAAGTAAATTGGAGGATACCTTGTAAAAATTCATACAAACCTCGTTGTCCAATCAAAAGAATACCGAAGTTGCAATTAGAAATTTAGAAACACAGGTGGGACAGATTGTTAAAAAGTTGGTAGATCGATAGAGTGGTCAGTTTTTAGCTAACACACAAACCAACCCCAAGGAGCATTGTAATTCAATTACCACTAGAATTGGTATAGTAGTAGGAGAGGAGATTGGTGATAATTTAGTTGCCCAGGGGGTGAGAAAAGATGAGAATAAGGAAGAGAAAAATGAGTGTGAGGAGGAAAAAAAATAAAGAAACAAAAAATAAAGTGAAAATAAAGAGAGAGGTGTTCCATTAACGGATTTAACATATCCCCCTCCTCCTTCAAGAAGAGATAAAGAGGAAATTGGCTAAAATTAAACAGATTTGTAAAAATTTGCAGATTAATATTCCATTTGTAGAGAGGCTTCAGAGCAAATGTCAACATTTGCAAAATTCATGAAGGAGTTGACTAAGAAGATGAACTTCATAAATGAAAATACTATAGAGCTGGAGGCTGGTTATAGTGCTATTATTTAGAAAAGCTTGCCCTTAAAATCCAAGGATCCAAGAAGTTTTAATATTCCAATAACCATAGGTGCTTTATTTTCGGACAAGGCTTTATTGGATTTGGGGGCTAGTATCAATTTAATGCCTTTGGCTATGTTGAAAATGTTGATCAAGATTGATCAAAGGCTTTGAAGAATCCAAATCTATGTGTTTGATGCAAGGTTGAAGTTGTTGTTGTGTTTAGGATAGGATCTGGGTAGTTTAAATGTGTAATCCACTCTTTGTTGAATCTAAAGCTAATGTGTTTTAAAACCTTTTTAAGTTTAAAGTGTTTTTCAAACTAAGTGAAACACAACCTGTTGTTTTGTCGAAACAACCGATTGTTTTACTCTTAGGTGTTTTTGAAAAGGTTGAAAACTGTTTTGGTTGGTTGACTTGCTGTCACACCAAAACAATCAATTGTTTCGTGATTTCAATCGATTGTTTCTTTGAAAATCCTAACAAAATTATGTTTTGTTAGTTGAGTGTGCTTTAAATGATTTCCAACTGAATACGCTCCTCTATTAAATGCTTTGACCAATCTTTGAAAGATATAAATAGTTTGTTTATGTTTTATAACAAACAAGAAAAACATATTTGAGTTTTTCAGTTGTGAAAGATTGCTTTCAAGTTTTGAACATTCACATCAAGCTTTGGGTTTTCTCAGGAGAGAGTGGAATAGGATTACATCTGTATTGATTTCAGATTGTTCTGTAAACAAGTGTAATTCGTTCTGAATATTATGTAAATTCTGGTGTTGTTGCCAAGGAGTGTTGTGTGCTCTTGAGGTGGACAAGATCAACATTTTTGGTGTGTGTTGTGCCAAAGAGAGTGTGTTTCTTGAAGGGTTCAAGGTCACTTCTTTGGTGGTTTGTGTGTAATCTGTTTTGATTGCTTAGTGGATTTCCTAGTGGCTTCTAACTGGATGTAGCTCTTGGTTTAAGAGTGAACTAGTATAAACTGTTTGTGTATCTCTTTCTTCCCTTAGACTCATTTAAATTCAGTTGTTATTGTTTTACTGGTATAAACAACCGATTGTTTCAAAGAAACAACCGATTTTTTTCTGGTGCTTTGCTGTTTTGTGCTTAACTTCTTGGCTAACTGAATTTTTGATGGAGTTTCATACAAAGGATTTTGTTCTAGCTGAAAAAGTTTTCAAAAACCCCTCTTAAACAATTCACCCTCCCTCTCGTTTAAGGCCATATATTCTAACAGAAAAGAATAGGTGATTTGGAGGTTAAACCCATCAAGATGACTCTACAGTTAGCTGATAGATCATCCATATGGTGTGGTTGAAGATGTTTTTGTAAGGTGTCATATTTCCTGTGGATTTTGTGGTGATGGACATAGAAGAAGACAAGGAGGTTCCCCTGATACTTGACAGACTTTTCATAAAAACTGCTAGGGATATTATTGATGTTGATGAGGGAAAGCTTAAAGTGAGAGCTCAAGATGATGAGGGAAGTTTTAATGTTTTTGATGGTTTAAAACATTCTATTATAGGGAAAGATTGTTTAAGAACATATGCAACAAATAAGCCTTTTCTGAAATTAAAGAATAGTTGGACCTTTCAAATACTTTAGAAAAAGTTATACATTATTGTACTCCACAAGTAGTTGAAAAGAAGAAAGAGTTTGTACCCGAATTTGTGGAAAAGCAACTCACTAATAATGAGCTATCTACATCATGTGTAAAGGAGGAAGACAAGGTTCATCAGGATGCAATTATAATGCAAGATGAATTTAAACCTTATCAACCAATTATGTTTAGTAGCTTTAAGATAAAATTCCTTCTTAGAAGGAAGACAAAAGGGTGAAGCTCGTGGGTTGTCAAAGAAACCACGACTAATGGAACTACTGAATTTGAAAGTCCATACTTAGAAGAATTAAAGTTGTAACCAGGAAATTATTACAACAAAGGGCTCATCCACCTTATAGAGAAACAAGTGTCAAGCTATATGATGTTAAACAAGCGTTTTATAAGAGACAAACCGAGATATATTTTTATTTCTTTTATTATTATTGTATTTTTTTTCCGCTTTGGTAATAATTGATAAACTCCATGATTATTTTACAAAATTTGAATTTTTGTGTAGAGAAACTCGCTTGGGCAAGATACAACTTGCTTGAGCTAGTTTTGCGTTTCAAAATTCTGTGCTCACATAACCCAACCTCTGTATGCCTCCAGATCAGTTTGGAGTTTATGTTGCATGGCTTAGGGACAAATATTATTTTTTTCAGGTGGTAGGTCCAACAGATGAAGTAGGACCATCTGCAACTATAGATGATGATTTCAACACAGAGGTGGATGAATTGCTAATAAGAGATGATTGAACACAAAATATGGTTTTAACTTTTTAGTTATTTCCTTTTACTTTGTTTAATTTGCTTTTATTTTAGTTTTTTAAATGGCTTATATTTTTAGTTTAGTTTATTTGTTAAGTTATTTTTAGTTTTATTTTATTTATTAAGTTGTTTTTTAATTTTATTTTGTTCTTAAATGTTATTGTAAGAACTAGAATATTAATTTGAATTGTGGGAAAAGTGTACTCAGACTTCTTTTTGTTTAAAGATTAGAACAATGAAATAATATAGACACGGGTTGAAAAAAATGTGTTGAGTCTATATTCAAATTTAGTTGAAATTGCGGTACATGAAAATTAAATAGGATGATTAGTTGGAACAAAGAATGACAAACAGTAAGGAATTAGACTAATTAAGCCTTGTAAGTGTGTGTGAATCTTAAATTGTTGAGAGTTTCACATATGAATTGACAGTTGTGGTTGCTTGATTTTTTATTTTATGTTACATCATAAAAAAAACATAAAATTGATTAAGGCATTTGTATTAATTAGACACTCAAAGCCAAAATGTCAACCTTTATTTAAAATTGATTATATCCTTGTGATAACCCATTTTTTTTTATTATTGCATCATGAACCTTAACTGATACATTTTCCTACATGTTGGCATGGTTAAGGAAGAAAAACATAGATGCAATTTATATATAGAAAAGAGAATTATTGTTTTAGTTGTTTTGAATACTTGAAATTTTAAATAATTCAGTTGGTTGGAAAGAGGAGTAATCTGTTTCTATTATGATTTAAAAAAAGAAGATTTTTTTTTTATATTGAATCATCACTACAAGAAAAATAGTTTTAGTAATATAAATATTCATCACTAAATACTATAAATATGTCACTATTAACATCTTGTGACAACAATTAAATTGTCACTAGTACTATTGTCACTATTACTTGTGACAATAATTTTAAATGTCACTAAAACTAAATGTTATTGTGACAATAATAATTATCACTAGTAATTCTATGTAATAGTGAAAATAATACGATATCACAATTACATAGTATAATTTTAATGTCGTGATAATTAGTTATTAATTATTAATATTGTATCATTATTGTTAGAAATTATGATAGTGTGTAATTGTCACAAATAAATAGATTGTGATAATTAATAGACAAATTATATTTTAAATTTTAAAAAATAATAATTAAAATAAATAAACATAAAATATAAATATAAAATATCCAACAATACTTTCAAATACAAGAACTAAAATATCTAACAATAATTTCAAATAAAATAACTAAAATATCCAACAATAATCTTAATAGGACCTCATTTTACTTGAAAATATTTTAACTACGTGTATTTCAAAAAAATAACAATAAATGATATGTAATATCTTCAAGATTTTGATCCTGCAAAATAAATAAAATAAATCATTAATATCAATAAAAAAAATTAATCATATTTTAGAAATGTAAAGATGAAATTATGGATATATTAATGAAAAATTTAAATAAGAACCAAACCTATTGTATTTGGTAGAACATTTGACGTTTGATCTCTCTCTCTTTTAATATCTTGTTAGTGTAGAGTTTTCATAAAAAATTGTAACTTTCACTTTGAATTACAAGAGTTTTCCACTTGATTGCAACTATTATAATATTATAATAAGCATGAGTATGAATCCATGTTGATAATATAAATCAATCATAAATTAGCTTTTATATGGATCATATAATCTGCAACAAGTTGAACTTTAGCATTCAAACGTATGAAACTTAGTTTTATTTAATGGGACGTTGAGATGAGATATTATGATCCTTAAATGCATCTCAAATGTAATTTTGCTTACACATTAAAGAGAAGTTGTAAAACCAAGAACTAACGAATCCTACTTACAACATGAGGTATATGCTACTTAGGTCTATTGACTTGCGGCATGCCAAAAACTACAATATAAAGGCAATGGCCAGATTGATAATGATAACAAGGTCATGGTACATTTCATGAAAAATCCAAGAAATAGGGTTCTAAATAATAAATTGTGTGAATGAAGTTTTTTCTACTCATAGGATATTTCCGAAGAATAAAAAATTAATTAATAATATTTTAGAAATGTAAAATGTACTTATAGACATAGTAATGGAACAACTTAACAGAACTTACTGTATTTGAAGGAACATTTGAATTGTTAAATGATAAAGCTCCTAGTAGAGTAGCCATTTGACGTTTCCTCTCCATTTTAATTTCTTGCTTCATTTGGTCATGTTGAGTTTTCATAGAAAGTTTTTGATCTTCAATTAATTGACGTAGAGATTGCAATTCACTTTGAAATTGATTGTTAGCCTTTTCCTGTTGTTGGATTATGCTAGTCAAAATTTTGCACTTCTAACTCTATATCATTTGCTCTTTTTTGTTCATTCTCCATTTTACTTTGATAACTTGTCTCTCTGCATTTCTTTTTGTCATTGATACACTTCCTATACCTTGTGAGTGATTTGGTTTCGTTCCTAGTACATATGCAAAATGTTTAACCAATGGCACAGGTGCTTTTGAAATTTCTTCTCCATACACTTCACTCACATTTTTGAAAATTTTCTACATAATGTTAACACACAATAATTAACATTGGCAACTAGCATTGAATTAAATCATTACACTACTTTTTTTTACTTACCGTAATTTCTTCTCCATTAGGATTACACCAAGTGCCATCAGATCTCATACGTGTAGCCTTCCATACTTCCATTGCATTTGGCCATTCCTCACTTTTTAATTCTTCTTTCTATTGAAAACAAATAAATAAGGTAATAAAATGATACATTAAATAAAAGAATAAAACAAACTTTTATATGTGAAACATAAAGAAATCATAGAAAACAACATTACCATTTCAAATGCCTTTTGGACAATTGATTTAGTGCCAATAATTGATTTAATTCCTTGTTTACTTCAACTAGCTTTATTTTTCAAGCTCCTTTCCTATAAATTTAGAAATAATTTAATATTATAATACATAAAAAATAAAATTCAAATTTAAGATATAGATATACAAAGAAAGTAACCTTACCTTAAACTTAGAATCATTTCATTTGTTATGTATTAACCAAGTCCAATATTCGGGTACTACATCATGTGGCACGCCTTTGTTTTGGATATATGTTTGATACAAATGGTGATGTCTATTTCTATATTGCTTTTGCAATTGTTTCATTGCATGTTCTTTATCCTTTTCCATCAAACATAATGCATCCTAAAGTCATGAAGTTAAAAGGAGTACCAAATAATCAAAATAGATTAAATATATAAATAAAAATTAATTAAGTACACTTACATGAATAGAGTAATACTAACCTTCATATGTTTCCACATTAGAGTTAAATCATCTTCAGATATCTCCTTCCAAGTTTTAACTTGTAAAGGAGCCTTTTGACATATACACATAGTTGCTTCAGCCTTGAAATATTTTGCATGTTTTCCACAAAGTTTAAAATAAGGAGGGCGAAATTGGATGTCAAAAGTATTTCCCATTACAATTAATTTATCTCTTTTCTTTGGAAGTTTTACATTAATGGTATGTCCATGTTGCTTCTTAACAACATGTTGACCTAAATTAAATTAGGGAAATAAATCAATACCAATTTCACTAATTATTTATTCAATCTAGAAAAACATGTGATACAAATACCTGTACTTGTTTCATGTTGCTCAACATTAACCAACTCAGATGCATTGACCCTTTTAGAATTTAATCTTAATGATCTTGTTATCTACAAAATATAAAGTAAATAATCACAAAACTTTAGGAATGAGTTACACTATCAACCTAAATTAGATACATGTTACTTGTGTAATTAAACTAAACACGAACATTTATACATTTTAAGAATCTCATTACATACCTTTTTTTATTGTATTTTTCATCTTCACTTGAATATTGAAACTCTTCTAATTCTTTGGGTCTATACTCTTCATCGTTCTCTTCATTGTTAGAATATATGGCCTTAAACAAGAGGAGGGTGAATTGTTTATGAAAGATTTTCGCAAACTTTGAAGGTACAATGAAAGCCAATGAAGAATCACAGAGAAGGCAACTATGGAAAACAATGCACGAAGTTGTTTTAGTTGATTTCCAGAAAATCAACCGGTTGTTTTTGCGATTCAACCGGTTATTTTTATCAGAAATTAATAAAAACAACTTAAAACAGATATATGTGAGATCAGGGAAGAGAGAATCACATAAACAAATTTATACTAGTTCACTCTTACACCAAGAGCTACATCCAGTCCCCAGAAACCAATAGGTATCTACTATGCAATCAAAATCCATATTACAAACACACCACCAAAGAAGTGACCTTGAACAGCTCAAGTCACACACTTCCTTTGGCACACAAACACCACAAAAATCAGAACACCCTCTAATTCTACACTTACACATCAGTATTTAGAAATACAAGAGATACAAAAAGGATTACACCTGATGAAGATAAAATCAAAAGATTACAACAATCCTATTCCACTTCTTTGAGAAAACCCAAAAGCTTGAATGCAAATCTTGAAAACTCAAATCTGTTTTCACACTTTCACAAATGTCTCAAACTGTTATCAAACTTTAAGAGAGTATAACAACTTCTTTAAATACTCCAAAAGTTGTTAAAAACATTTAAAGCAGGAGCCTATTCAGTTAGAAAACATTTAAAGCTGATTTGCAAACATAACAGAAATTCTTCTATGGATTTTCAACAAACAATCGGTTGAATTCACGAAACAATCGATTGAATTGGTTTGACAGTAAAGTCAACCAAGTCAAACAGCTTCAAACCCTTTTCAAAAACCTCTAAGTCTCAAACAACCGATTGAAACGATAAAACAACTGGTTGTTTTTCCACTTCTTTAGAAAACAATCTTTTCCAAAAAGGTTTTGACTCCAAACTGTTTTAGATTCAAACAAAGAGTGGATTACACATCATTCTACTCAGATGCCACCCACACAAGCAACAACTCCAACCTTCCATCAAACACCATGGATTTGGAGACATCAAAGCGTCAAGATCATCTTTGATCAACAATCTCCCTCTATTTGATGAAAACAAATCCTTGGTTGCTTGTGTTGATCTGTTTGAATCTGAACCAGCACCTGCAAAACATAAATTATGCAAACACAGAGCATATATACCAGCAGGTTACCAAGGCACACAAACCAGTTTTCTGCTTTACCAAAGGAGCATAAAACAGGCAAAAAAAAATGTCAAACCAGTGAGTGTAGCAGCAACATAAACAGTTTTAAGCATAATTAAAACTTTAAATAAGAGTTTGCAATAGAAACATACACAACACAAAAACAAACACCTTCTCCCCCTATTTGTCTTCACAAATAAAATGAAGAAAGGGATAAAAACAGAATTAAGAAAAAACATAATACTAGTGTGTGTAGCAGCACTATTGCTGCAACAAACCTGTGATACCATATCAGAATTGTAGCAAAAATCTGTAGTGTATCAGAGTTATGGCAGCATCAGAATAAACTATAAAACCAATGTGTGTAACAGCAGAACTATGGTGAACCAAAGCTATGGCAGCAGCAGTCCAGAGCAGTTTTCAACACCCCATAAGAGTGTAGAATTACAACATCAAACCACCAATTTGATTGCCTTTCATAAAAAGTTTTGAATTTCAAAGAAAACAAAGAATACATCTCTTTATTATCTGATTCAGAGGCATAGTAAATGCATTTTTGACCCACAATGGTTTTTGAAAGAAAAGAAAAAGTTGTAATCATGCATAAGAATTCATAACAACTTTATTCAAATGTGTCAGAGGTAAAACAATCGGTTGTTTTTCTAAGACAGCAAGAAAATGTTATTTTTCAAAGCATATCATCTTTCAAAGTGATGAGAAATGCATAATGAAATACATTCATACTTTTGCATTACCTCAACATGTTTAGAAGTTCATTTGGTCTTATGAAGCCAAAAGCATAGGATGAACATGTACAACTTACTTTACATAGGTCATGAATTTTGACTTCTCAAGAATTTGAGAAAGGTGTATGCTTTTAAACCATAAGCATCACTTTGACTATTCTTCATCATAACACCTGTACTTGAAAGGTCCTGCAACACAGAATTGATGCATATACAAAACAAGTATAGAAGCAAGATAACAAGACACACACAACTAGTTTTCTGCATATACAACATTAGTAAAACAAAACAAAAAAAGTGAAGTGTTCAAGTGCTTTCAAGTGTAGAATAGCAACAACATAATGCACAGTTTCAAAGCTATCTGTACAACCAAATCAAGCATAAACTTCTCCCCCTATTTGTTCTCACAGATAGACAATGAGAAGGGATTGTACAAAATAGAAATCAAAATGATAATATAGTAGTCCAACAGTACAAACAATGTTGACATTTCAAGAATAGAAAATGATATAGAGCTTTCAAGAAAACAAGTGAATATAATCTTTTATTATCAGATTCTGAGGCACACTTAATGTATATTTGTCCAAAAGCAAGATTTGAAAAAGAGAAATAGGTTTAATTACGCCTAAGCAAACTTGACGGCATTATAGAGGTGCCAGAGGAAAAACAATCGGTTGTTTTACTATGACAGCAAAGAAAACATTTTTCATAACCAAAAATTACCTTTTAAATTGATTAAAAATGCAGTATGCAATTTGTTCATACCTTTGCACAGAGAACCCCAATAGATTCACCCAAAAAGAAGACTTTGAGATGTTTATATAGTCACAAGGCATACTTACTATACCGTCCCGTATCCGGGCGTTGACTAAGTCAAGGTCAAAGTCAACGGCTGGAGAGTCAAAGTCAACGGCTGGAGAGTCAAAGTCAACACCAGGCGTCGCCTAGGTGGAGAGACTCCAAGAGGAAGCGTCGCCAAGGCAAGGCGTCGCCCAGGTGAAGGCGTCGCCCAACTAGGGCGTCGCCTGATCAAACAGTGCTAAAGCAAGGCAATCACGGTGTGGTTCCCCGATACCCATGGGTAGGAAAGACCATGGAGGGAGTGACACCGTGGGAAGGCCTCAGGTCCCGATAGCACGGGGCAACGATAAAGAGAAGGAAAAGGTGGCTTCAAGGCCATAGTAATAGTACCAGTGTAGGGCAGCCTGACTCGTGAAGTGCTCCTGCCGCCCCAGAGACGCCTGTGGGGCAGATACGACTCAAGAGGAAGGTCACGCCCAGGGCAGCCGGGTGCAGGGTACAAGAGGAAGGCAGATACGCTCTCAAAGTAAGTGACTAGATAATTGGGGGCATGAGTTGGCACCCAAAAAGTCACCCCTAGCGCAGTAGCACTCCCAGGCAGGAGGACTCACACGTAGAAACGTCCCCAGATGGGCAGAAGCGCCCCCAGATGGGGTCACGGCGTCGTGAGGACCTCCACGTGTACGACAGCCATGCCAGAATAGAAACACCCTTTAGTCAGGTGCCAGGTAATTAAAGTCATTCAATACAGTTTTCCTTTCGAGCATTCAGGTACTATAATGGCTCCCAAGCGTTTCAACGTCTTAAATGCGCTACGTTTTCTAATTAAACGCTTTAATGAGTGCGTTACGTTTGTGATTAAAAGCGCTTTAAGGCGCTTTAAATGCTTGGGTAGTTTAAATAGCGCAGAGAATGTATGAAAAAGGGTTCGAACTTTCTGCAAATTTACGAGAGCTCTCTAGTTGCTTGCTCGTGCTTCAACAGTTACGAACAAGGGACTGGGGAATATTTTTGCCTGAGAGAGAGAACACAGACACACAATACACAGTTATTTTTACCACCTTCAGAGTGCCATACGCGGTGCTCAGAGACGGAGGTGAACAATTTTGGTGTTTCTTGCTGGTTGACTTGAGCGTCGGAGTGCAAACGGCCGCTAGGGCGCCTCTTTGTCCTCTTTTTTGCAGGAATACACAGGCAATCAGTGGGAAGGAGTCCCTAGCAGACGGTTGAAGTCGCGCACGAAGACGTCCCGGTCAACCGGACGGAACACTTACAAAAGTTGAGAAATGAAAACACACATACAATCTTTATTCTTGAAGTTTCTCTTTTCAGCACCCACTATGCATGTGCCAAGGATGTCTCTTGACATTCAAAGAACCCTGCAAGACATATACAATTGAAAAGTGTAGGTACAAAGATTTACTTTGCTCTTGATGTTCTTCCCTTTAGCAGTCCTTCTTCAAGCCCAAAAGTGATTATTGGCTTCCAAGGATACCTACATGAAAGGATTAAGAAGCAAGATTTGGTCTCCTTATGAATTTGGGTCCAATGATGTTAGTAGGAGCCTTAGGAACCCATCTCATTACACCTTTAGGAACAAAAAACTTCCTAATATTGCAGAATCTAACTAAGTGGCCTCTTTTCATGCAATAAAAACATGTAACAACCGGTTGTTTCGATTTTTCAATCGGTTGTTTTTCTGGAAGTTTTGAAAAAGACTTTGAAAACTCATTTTTTCTTGCTCTGTGGATTAAAACCTAAACCTGCTTTTCCAAAAACACAATTTTGATATGCCAAGACATTCTCAAAGTTGGAATTACCCTCTGAAAGCCAATCCACAGTTTTCACAAGGTAGTAAACCTTCTTTTTCAAGAGATTCACAATTTTCACAAACAAGTGAGTCACACTTGCAAGAAGAGTTCTTGTAAAGCATTTCTAGATTTTAAAAATCAGTTTTTGAATTCTCCAACTCTTTTTCCAGTGCCTTGACTCTGTTTTCAAGCCAGTTATTCAACCCTTTCAATCGGTTGTTTAAGAGTGTCAATCGATTAGCTTCCTCATGTGTTTCTTTAAAAGCTTGAAGAAGTTTACTATAATTTTCAGCATTTAAAGAACTACAAGAACTTACACTACTGGCATCATCCTCTTCCTTGGCCATCAAACACAGATTAGCTTCTTCATCTTCACTTGATGAGGAGCTTCATGGAGAGACATCATTTTCGTCCCAAGCAATGTAGGCTCTTTTTTATTTTGCCTTCCTTTCCATCTTGCTTGACTTTTTCTCTTTATGTGCCCCTGTTCTCCACAACCATAACAAGTATAATTGTTAGCATTAAAATCACTGGTTTTCTTTTTGCCATACCTTTCTTTATTGGAGTCTTTGTTGCGATTTGTTGAACATTTTGGACAGCAAACTAAGAGTTTCTCATTCAGTCTCATCACTTGAAACTTGGTTGTTCTTGTGCTTTTGGCAATTTTCAAGGCAATGTTTCTCACATGCTTATCTTCATTCTCTTGAATGTTGAGTCTATTCATCTCCAACTCATGCTCCCTAAGTTTTCCAAACAAGGAGGTTGTAGTCAAAGATGTCAAGTCCGTTGATTCTGGGATAGCCGTGACTTTAGGTTGCCAAGATCTATCAAGACATTTGAGAATCTTGATATTCAATTCTTCTTTGTCAAAGAACTTTCCAAGACTCATAAGGTGATTAACAATATGAGTGAACTGCTTTTGCACATCCGCAATTGATTCTCCTTTGAGCATTCTGAACATCTCATACTCTTGGATTAGAGTATGTTTCCTTGCACTCTTTACATCGTTTGTTCCTTCATGAGTTATCTCTAGTGTATCTCACATCTCCTTAGAAGATCCGCATTGAGAGACCCTGAAAAACTCATCAGAATTTAAGGCAGAGGTGATAATATTTTTTGCAATGCAATCAAACTTCGCTCTTTTGTTTCCTGCATCAGTCCATTCAGACCAAGGCTTTTCAATAGAAACACCATCATTTTCAAGCTTAGGAATAAAATGGTCATTTTCAATTGCATCCCATAATCCTTTATCAAGAGATTCAACAAAGATCTTCATACGTACCTTCCAAAATTGGTAATTCAAACCACAGAACAAAGGTGGTATGTTTATTTATGCACCCTCCCCAAAGGGTAATTTTTCATCCATAAGAAAAAGATTTTTAGGATCAAACTTGAATATTTTTCAAGTACCAAGCTCTTGATGCCAATTGTTAGAATATATGGCCTTAAACAAGAGGGGGATGAATTGTTCATGAAATATTTTTGCAAACTTTGAAGGTACAATGAAAGCCAATGAAGAACCACAGAGAAGGAAACTATGGAAAACAATGCACAAAGTTGTTTTAGTTGATTTCCAGAAAATCAACCGGTTGTTTTTGCGATTCAACCGATTGTTTTTTTTCAGCATTTAATAAAAACAACTTAAAACAGATATATGTGAGATTAGGGAAGAGAGAATCATACAAACATATTTATATTGGTTCACTCTTACACCAAGAGCTACATCCAGTTCCCCAAAAACCCAAAAGCTTGAATGCAAATCTTGAAAACTCAAATATGTTTTCACACTTTCACAAATGTCTCAAAAATGTTATCAAACTTTAAGAGAGTATAACTACCTCTTTAAATACTCCAAAAGTTGTTAAAAACATTTAAAGCAAAAGCCTATTCAGTTAGAAAACATTTAAAGCTTATTTGCAAACATAACAGAAATTCTGTTATGGATTTTCAACAAACAATCGGTTGAATTCACCAAACAACCGATTGAATTGGTTTGACAGCAAAGTCAACCAAGTCAAACAACTTCAAACCCTTTTAAAAAACCTTTGAGTGTCAAACAACCGATTGAAACGATAAAACAACTGGTTGTTTTTCCACTTCTTT
The DNA here is from genome assembly GCF_000499845.2 of Phaseolus vulgaris. Classification (NCBI taxonomy): domain Eukaryota; kingdom Viridiplantae; phylum Streptophyta; class Magnoliopsida; order Fabales; family Fabaceae; genus Phaseolus; species Phaseolus vulgaris. Next base: position 47,066,692 of record NC_023752.2, read on the forward strand.
AGAAAACAATCTTTTTCAAAAAGGTTTTGATTCCAAACTATTTTAGATTCAAACAAAGAGTGGACTACACATCATTCTACCCAGATCCCACCCACACAAGCAGCAACTCTAGCCTTCCATCAAACACCATGGATTTGGAGACATCAAAGCTTCAAGATCATCTTTGATCAACATTCATCTCTTTCTTTTCCCTTCTTGTTCTTGGTATTTTGAGTTGGGACTTTCAAAGAATAAGCTAAATGTGATAATGCCAAAGCCTCTAGTTTTTCTTTGTTTTCTGAAATTCTTTGTAGCCTTTGGTCTTCATATTTAGACATGTCTCTTGTGAAAAAAAGTTAAGATGTAATATATATGGTTCCTCCATCTTTTCCTGTTAAAAGCTCAAGCTTTGAGCTCAACTAAGGTGAATAATTGAAAACCAAGCACAGGGAAATGGGATAATCCCAAATCTCCACCAATGCTACTTATAGCATTCTCCATTCTCGAAGAAAAACCGTGCAAATGTGATACTCCCAAATCTCCTCCAATACTACTCCACGCATTCTCCACTGCCAAAGAAAAATCATGCAAAGGAAATGCTCCCAAATCTCCCTAATACTTCTAATTTAATAGGTAGTGCAAAATTTATTCTTTTTGTAATTATGTTGGGGAGGAAGCAGATGGCATCTCGATCTTACCATTCTTACGAATCCGTTTGTTAAGATCCTATTGATATATTAACAATTTATTGACTCTTAGGCCAACCAATTTAAGTAAACTAAAAATCATACAATGTGTAACATGTTCATTAAATTAACTTGAGTTTTATATTAAAACAAAAATGAAAAGGAAAAGATGGGACAAATGAACATTAAAATCTCCAAAAAAATCTAGATAGCAACATAATCCTTAATTCATCTCCACTTGACCCCACCATCTCTCACATTATTTCCTTTTAAGTGGCTAATCTAAACCCTTTAATAAGTAGTTTTAGAGATTCATTCTCTCTCTTGCTAATCTCTAAAACTGCAAGGTATAGATTGGGTTTAGGTGCAATGTTGTAAACCTGTTTTTTAATGATTTTAGGTTTCATTACCTTATTGGTCCCAACATTTTGGGTCAATATTCAATTAAGCACAATGGTTTTTAAAAAAATCAATTTGGTCTTTATGTTTTTTAAAATGTATTCAAAATGGTGATTTATGTTAAGTCGCACCAAACGGCGTTAAGGGATGCTTATGTGGCAGAGACGTGTCAACTGACGTGGATGGTTACATTAGTTTAGCCCAAAATGAATTGGGGGTTTAGGGTTTAGTAATTTGATTTGGGGATTACACATTTTTAATTGTAAGGTTAGGGTTTCTGAGAAACAAGGTGCGATTGTGAACAACGATCTTGAAGTGCGATCTCGTGGTTCAATTATGTGGTGCGATTGTGAGGTGCAATTGAGTGTTGCGATCCATAGCTCGTGAAGGGGCAGCGATTGAGGAACTCAAAGGCATTGTCGAGCATGGTGCCATTTCATGGTTCGTCGTTTATAAGGTTAGGACATTTGGTTCAGTTTGTGATTACTTTTAGAGAACATATACATAGTAGTTTATGATGTAGGGTCCACCATGTGCAAGATTTTTCTATGTGTGGTCCAACATTTGGTCTCTGACATAATTAAGTGAAGGATTACTTTGTAAGTTGTTTGTTATTTGTTGTCATTTGTATATTTATATTTCACAGGAATACCTTTTATAAAGTTCATATCATGGAAGAAAGTTATTTTCAGCTTGTGGTCCACCATAGTGGGACATTTTGTGATGCGAGATATGTTGGTGGTGATACATCAACATGGTCATGTGACGATGATAAATGAAGTTACTTTGAAATAGTTGGCATCCTAAAGGACATGGGGTTTTTAACAGTACAGGAGATGTGGTATTCACGTGGAGGTTGTGAAGAGTTGGAAAATAGATTGGAGGTACTGGTTGATGATGGTGGTGCAATAAAAATGTTGAAAATTGCAAATACACATGGTGAAGTTCATTTATTTTTAGTGCATGTTGTATCAGAGGCAGAAGTGATGTTGGTTTTAGGTGATGGTGTACATGGTTGTGGTGTGGAACCCACAGGTGTTGAAGTTGATGTTGAGGATGGTGGTGGTGTTGAACCCACAGGTGTTGAAACTGATGTTGAGGATGACGGTGGTGTGGAACCCACAAGTGTTGAAATTGATGTTGAGGATGGTGGTGGTGTGGAACCCGAGGGTGTTGAAGGTGATGTTGAGGAGGAAGGTGTGGGTGAGGAGGACGAAAGTCACGGTGGTCAGGATATTGGTACGCCTATTCATGAAGATATGGAATGTGATGATGATGATGTTGGGCATGTGTCAGAAGATTCTTCCTGGTTAAGGGAAGTTGAATTTATTGAAGGTGAAATTAAAGTTCAGAGTTAGGGTCCTAGAGATAAGGGTCATGGTGATGGTAAGGGTCAGGGTTTAGGGTTTAATCCTGAGGTTAGGCATAGGCACAGAAGTAAAAGGCAAGCCAGTAATCCTATAGAAGGTTTAGAACCAAATTGTACAAATGATTTGCAGGATTTGGGTGGTGATGATGATGAAAGTGGAGGAACATTTGTGCATGATAGAGGGTTGTCATATACAGAGTGGGAATCAGAAGAGTTAGATAGCATGGAAGAATTTGAAGATGGTGAGAAGGATATTTGTACAGGTGGTAAATTTCCATCATTTGAAATGCCAAAAAACATGGTAGATTTTTCTTGGGATTTGGGTACCTATTTTACAGACAAGGAAGCATTTAAAGATGTCATTAGAACTTATGTTGTCCATTCAAGGAGGAACTTGAAATTAGTAAAAAATGATAATTCGAGAGTTCGTGTGTGTTGTATTGGAGCACAAGGACAATGTAAATGGTTTGCATATTGTGGGTTCTTACTCTCAACAAGTTGTTGGTAGTTAAGAAAACTAAATGATGTACATACTTGTGCTAGGCAGTTTAAGGTTGATTTGTTGAGGATTAAATGGTTGAGTGGGAGGTTGGAGACTTCTTTAAGTCATAATCCAAATTTGAGAAGTAATGATGTAAGGAATAAAGCTGTTAAAAAATGGAACACAAGTATAAGTAAGTCAAAAGCTCAACGGGCAATGGCCATGGTGTTGAAGACTGTCCAGGGTTCATTTCAAGATCAGTACAAACGAATTTATGACTATGAACATGAGGTCATGCGTGAAAATCTGGGGTCTACAGTTAAAATGAAAGTTAAAGACATGAATGGGTTAAAAGTTTTTAACATATTTTATGTGTGCTTAAAAGGCTACAAGGATAGCTTTATATCTTGTAGGCCCATAATTGCTTTGGATGGGTGCTTCTTAAAAGACTTTTATGGTGGTGAACTGTTGACAGCAGTTGGGAGGGACCCAAATGATTAGATGTTACCACTAGCATATGTTGTGGTTGAGGTTGAATGCAAAGATTCTTGGACCTGGGTTTTGCACCTTTTAATTAAAGATGTTGGGGGTGTAGATGTATGTGAAGGCATCACTTTCATGTCTGACCAACAAAAGTGCCTCTTTGCATTGAAAAATCATTTGAACAATGTCCAAGTGCAACACGACCATCTCACCCAAGGCCATCCCACACAAGCTCATCTCACCCACAACCATCTCACTCAGGCCCATCTGACCAAGGTCCAAGTCAGGCAGCTCCAACTGCACTCCCTCCACCATCTCCCCCTACTCAACCAAAAGTTTCACAACCATCTCAGTCAGCTCGAAGGACAACAAGATCAAGTGCAAAATTTTCAAGACCCAACACTAAGCTTAAGTTAAAGTCCATGAGAGATCGCTTTTGGAAGCCATGAATGCTTTTGGAACTCACTCATTTCTACACCTATGTATTTTGAAAAACAATTATTATAGGCTCATGCTAATGTATTTTGGAATCATAATTTGGTAATTTGTTAATGTATCATGTACGGAATGTATTTGGTAATTTTTGGAGTACATTAATGTTATCAGGTTCTATGATAATTAAGTTTGCTTCATTCCAAATCTATGATAATTAAGTTTGTGTTTATGCTTGTTACATTTATATTCCTATTGGTATAGCTTAGCCTATGAATAGTGGACTTTTGATTTACTCTAAGAAGGGAAAAGCTGGATTGAACATGTATTGTTCTCTTTCCTGCTCAACTAATGTCAAACTTAGTAATGACTTTTGCTAGTTGTCTTCAAGATGGGAAAATTTGCACTCAATTATTTTATTGTTAAACTACTGTTCAAATATTGAATTACTCTTGCATCACCTAGCAGTGTAAAATTTGAGTGTTTGTTTGGAACTCTACATAAAAACAAGAAAATAGTACATAATTTCTATGCCAACCACTTGTTAAATGATGAACTCGTTCATTAAAATTCATTTTGTATTGATATAAATTTCGGGATACATATTACATACTGGACATAATGAACTCAACACACTAATACATATTACATTAACTAATTCAATTATAATCCCAACCAAAATATACATTGATACATCACTCATGGGAATTTTAAGAAAATAGTCAACATACAATGTTTATTACAACAACAACACACAACCCTACTAATAACATCTTAATCCACTTTCTTGACATCTTCAGACGTTTTTCCAAGCTACAAATTTTGTTTCTTTGTCTAGCAATCATTCCATATTTGTCATCCCAGTGTCTTCAATGCACCATCTGAAAAAATTGCATCCCGTGCTTACGACACTTTTACTTTGTATTAGACAAAACGATAACCAAAAAATCAATACCAATGCATTTTTTTTTCATAAACCACAGTTTCATAAATCTCACCTTGTACTTTGGACACCCCAAAAATTGCCTCCCACCATTTTTTACAGTTGTTGATATTCTCAAAACCCCAAATTCCCCACAATCGCAAATGGGAGCAACAAAAGTCGTCCTGCTCCCACCTCCATGGCTATAATTAGATCGTTGTTTCACTTCCATTTGATTACAGCTGCATGATGATACAGATGCAGACCTATAGGCACACATTTCCACCACAAAAGGACCTACACCCACGAACGAACCACAAACGGACCTACACCCAACAAACGAATCATCGGACTCCACCACAAACGGCCACCCTCTTATACGTCAACTCACTCATTTCTGTGAACAAGCCAGCAACCCTAAACGTTTACGCATGGAAACCCTAAAGACTATAACTTATTCAATCCAATCGCATGCCCCCAAACCCTAATTACCTAAAATGACACATCACCTCTTTCACAATCCACATAATCACACGTCTCTGCCACATAAGCACCCCTTAACATCGTTTGATGCGACTTAACGGAAATGACCATTTTGAATACATTTTAAAAAACATAGGGAACAAATTGATTTTTTTAAAAACCACTGTATTTAATTGAATATTGGCCCAAAATCTTGGGACCAATAAGGTAATTAAACCATGATTTTAACTTCGTACAGATACTTTGATTTAAAAACATAAAAAACATATGTAAATATTCTTAAAGTAGCATTATGATATGAAATTAGGAAGATTTTTTTTTCAATGCATGAGCAACTAGTTTTTTCACCACATAACAACAAAATATTGTATAGCAAAATCATAATTTTGGGGATAAAATTAATTCTTTGCCTATTTTAGATATGTTGGCACATTAATTAAATTTGTTTGCACTTATTAGATGTGCCAAATACTTTGATTTAAAAACATAAAAAAAACATATGTAAATATCCTTAAAGTAGCATTATGATATGAAATTAGGAAGATTTTTTTTTAATGCATGAACAACTAGTTTTTTCACCACATAACAACAAAATACTGTATAGCAAAATCATAATTTTGGGATAAAATTAATTCTTTTCCTATTTATAGTTATGTTGGCACATTAATTAAACTTGTTTTCACTCATTAGATGTGCCATTATCCACTAAATTAGTTTTTCAAACTCGATGACTTTTCCATTCTGGCTTCAGCAAAGTTCAACGGGTTGATGCGCATATCAAAACAAAACAGGAAAGTTGACAATGAATCTCCTTATATCCTCACCTTTCAACAAGATTGGTTATATGACAAAATAAAATAAGAAAAAACTATAAATTTGTTACCTGTATCCCAAATAGTGATGGCACAACAAATTACTCTGCAAAACCTGTACAAAAATAAAACAAATAGAAATAATAAATAGTAACTGAAAGCTAAAATTGTAATAAAAAAAATAGGAATTAGAAAAAATTCTAATTCATTTGAAACCTAACAACCTCCATAATGCTATTGCACTGATTAAACAGAATCAAAAGAAGTCCACCCCTAAATCCTAAATGGATTTAAATCCCAAATTTCATAATAAAAACCCTAATCTATGAGAAATTCAAAAAATGGAAGATGACTTACACCTTATTTTTATTATAAAAAAGAAAAAACCTTCAAAGTTAAATGTGTTTCTGGTTCAGAAGCACCTACACCCAAAAACTGTAAATTTTGAAGATCGCCAAATAAATGCTCGTAAATTTTTTTTTTATAGGTAGGCAAAGACTGTACTTTAACAATTGTTGTTGCAGTTTTTTAATTTATTTATAAATAGGTTGATTATATATTAAATTAAATATGATTATGTTTCTTTTATTTTTTATTGTTTTATGGTGTACATAATAATAATTATTGATAGAACACAACCTTTATATGAAAAATGAGTTCTTGATTTTATTGAATTTGCATTTACTAATCTTGAGGAAGGAAGGCTAAGACGTTGTCCGTGCAAAAAGTGCAACAATAATCTCTTTTAGTCTAAAAGAATCATATATGAGCACTTGATCATAAATGGGATACGAAGAGACTATGTTATATGGGATCTTCATGGAGAAAGAGCGAAGGAAGATTATGAAGGTGATAACAAGAAAAATTATAATGATGGGATTCAAAGTATGTTACATGATATTGGGAGTTCTATTAATGTTGAAGACACCATAGAAAGCAAGGAAACAAGATATACGACAAGTCCAAAAGTATAATACAATGAATGAAAAAACATCTAACTTTTATAAACTACTAGAGGACGTTAAACAAGAATTATATCATGGTTGTGGAAACTTCTCCAAGTTATCATTTATCGTTCAACTATTTAATATCAAATGTATTTTTGGTTTGAGCGCAAAAGTAATCGATGTCATACTTATTTTATTAACAAAAGCATTTCCACAAGGAAATAAAGTTCCAAAGTCATACTTTGAGGCTCGAAAAATTATTCGTGAACTTGGGGCATGATTACACAAAAGTATATGCTTGTGTGAATGATTGCATTCTTCATCGGGGTGACTATTTGAAATCAACTTCTTGTCCAACCTGTAAATTTTCTCGATATAAAGATCCACACAAAAAGTTACCTCATAAAGTTATGCGTTATTTTCCTTTAGCTCCAAGGTTACAACAATTGTATGTGACATCTAATACTACTAAAGAAATGAGGTGGCACAAAGATAGGCCTTTTAGGGAAGATGGGAAAATGAGACAACCGGCTGATTCTATAGCTTGGAAGAATTTTGACTCACAATATCCATCTTTTGCGACAGATTCACATAATGTTAGACTTGGTCTATCAAGTGATGGTTTCTATCCATTTGGAAATATGAGTACTATATATAATGTGTGGCCAGTAGTTTTAATTCCTTACAATTTGCCAACTTGGATGTGCATGAAACATCCTTATTTCATAATGTCAACACTTATTCCATGTCCTACAGCTCCAATGACATTTATGTCTATTTACAAGCTTTGATTGATGAATTGAAAGAACTATGGGAGAACAGTGTAGAGACATATGATGCATCAATGAAAGAAACATTTCAATTATATGCATCTATTTTATGGACCATTAATGATTTTCCCGCATATGGAAATCTATCAAGATGAAGTATTAAAGGAAAATTAACATGTCCTTGTTGTAATGAGGATACATTGTCCTTGTTTACCAAATGGAAAAAAAAAATTGTTATATGGGAAGTCGTCGATTTTTGCCACTTGATCATTCTTGGAGAAATAATGCAAAAGCCTTTGATGGTACTAAAGAAAATTTTCTGGCTCCTAAATAATTATCTGGAGGTGATATAGTGCAACAATATCAACAATTTGATCAGGTTAGTGGTATTATTTGTTTATCCTTTAAACATTGATTTATAGGTTTAAATATGAGCATTATTATTTTTATCTTATTTATTTTAAATTTAAACATTAACAATGTAGTTGTCTTGTAATCTTTCTTCATACATTAACTAATTATTTCCTTTACATATTTTTTTACTAGTATCTATATATTCATATTTTTATTAATGATAAGTATATGCAGGTGACATTTGGTAAGTTTGTTAGGAAAAGAAGGGGAGGAAAAATTCAAGTATCTAAGAATTGGAAGACAAAAATCATTTTCTTTGTGTTGCCTTACTAGAGATGTCTAAAATTACGTCACAATCTAGATGTTATGCATATTGAAATAAAAATGTTTGTGACAACATATTAGAAACATTGTTGGATATTGAAAAAAGGACAAAAGGCAACATCAACTCCCGATTTGATCTTGCCCATATGGGTATATGTTCAGAGCTGCATTTGACCATGATCGAAGAAGGAAAATACACATTTCCATATACATGTTATACCATGTCATCTCAAGAAAAACATGTATTTTGTGAATTTCTATTTCATTTAAAGGTTCCAGACGGTTATTCATAAAATATTTTTCGATGTATAGATGTCCAAGGGGGAAAATATATGGGATGAAAAGTCATGATTGTCATGTATTTCTACATCATTTTCTCCCTCTTTCAATTTGTGGTGTTCTTCGAAAGGAAGTTTGTGAGGCCCTAATTGAACTTAGTTATTTTTTTAGAGAGTTATGCTCTAAAACATTAAGTCTAGACACTTTACATTTGCTAGAAAAAAGTATAGTTTTGACCTTGTGTAAGTTGAAGAAAATATTCCCTCCTTTCTTTTTTAACATAATGGTCCATTTACCCATTCAGTTGGTAGATGAGACAAAGAATGGTGCTCCCGTGCAATATCATTGGATGTATCCAATTGAAAGGTACATTCGTAGACTCAAATCATATGTAAGAAATAAGGTTCGCCCAAAAGGATGTATTGTTGAAGCTTATATTGCACAAGAATGCGTGCACTTTTGTTCAAGATATTTGGATGGAGTTGAGACAAGATTAAATAGATATAGAAGAAATTATGAAGGTGATGTACAACAGTTAAATAAATCAAAGTTTAAAATTTTTCTACAAGTCGAAAAATCAATGCATGCAAAAAAATATGTTGAGTTAAATAGTTAGAGGTGATGAGAATACAAGTAATTTAGATTACTTTGGTGTCTTGACAAATATTATTGAATTAAGTTACTCTGGTGGAAATAATGTTGTTTTATTTAAATGTGATTGGTGGGAAGTGTATTCCAAGGGGAGAGGATACAAAGAAGACAAATATGGATTTATTCTTATTAATACTAAATGTAAATTGAAGACTAATGAGTCATATGTCTTAGCTAGTCAAGCTCAACGAGTGTATTATGTTAAAGACACCAAAGATCTTAATTGCCTAGTGGTAGTGAAAACAAAGCCTCGAGATTGGTATGATATGCCAAATGAAGCTATAAATGAGGTGTGTCAAGAAAATGAAGACATTGGCTCAGTTTCATTTACATCTAACGTGTCAGATAATGAGCATGAGTTTTCATTGAATAGAAATGACTTAAGCCAATCCACAAGTACTGGAAATCCAATAGAAAGTGATGATGCAAGTATTTATGTAACAGATGATGAAGAAAAAAATGTTATTGATGAAGATGATAGTGGTGATAATTGATTTTTTATATCATTTTGTAAAATAAATTTTGTTACTAGTTATGTTTGTTCTTTTTAATATAAATATTTAAATAATTATATATAAAGAGAGAGAGAATAATTTAGACGATTTAAATTTTATATGCTGAATTGAAATTTGAAGTGAATATCATAATAAAAAGTATAAATGTATAAAAGTATGAATATATGAATAAAAGTATCAAAAATAAGTATTACAATTGAAAAGTGAAAAAATGGAAGTTGTTTCTTCAATAAAAGATCATGTTCAAATTTCAAGTAGAAAAAAAAATAATGTTTTTTCTTTAACAATCACTAGTGATGTAATCATAATAATAATAATAAAAATTAATATTATATGATCTTTATTACTTTATAAGCATTAAAAAAATATTAATTATATTTTTATATAAAAAAATAAATTTATCATAGGATATTTTATATTAATGAATAATTATTTGTGACATGCATATTTTGTCATTTTTAATAAAACAACTGTGAGAAATAGTGACAAATTTTATATATATCACTATTATTTACATTATCACAAAATAAAAATAATGTTTACTTATAAAAAGTAATATCATAAATTCAAATATAAAATAATATAAATTTAATAATTTAATAAATATATATATATATATGTCTAAATTTTCTATTATACACTTAAGAAGGAATATATGACATATTATTATTGACACAAATTTCATAGTAATTTTAAAGTGGTATAGTGGGAGTGTTAAAGTTACTATTTTACCTCATTAAAGAGTCATGAGTTCAAACCTAAAGTAATTGTGCTTATCTCGTAAGAGTTGATTTTCTGCCTTTAATTTCAACACGTTTAATTTTTTGTTTTTACCTTCAAGCAATTTTAATTCTGCCTTTAAATTTTTGTCATGTACAATTCTATTTTTTTTATTCATTAAGCACTTTAATTCTGCTTTTGAACTTTTTTTTGTCAATTTTTTTTTCCTTACCTCTTTTGCTTGAGTCTTATGTTCTTAGTGTTCTAGGAGTCTTATTTCCTTTCTACTTATTTTGATTTTAAATGTGAAGAGCTAAAAACAAATTAAAATTTGTTTGAGTAGTGGTTGATTTAATTTCAAACATAGAATGCAAGTGTTCATATGATTTGAATCCAAACACAACATCTTTTTATTTTTCGAAAAGTGAAAAGTGAAATGACAACAAAAAATATGCATGCAAAAAGGATAAGGAACTTTTGAATCCATAAAAATAAAAGACAAAAGAGTTTGAGAAGCATTCACATTTCAACTTTCACTTTGCAAATTACTAAAGTAGATTCTAAGTATATGGAAAATTGTGTTCATACATGTGGAATTTAATTCTTCTTATTTTCACAATTTCTAAAGACATTCAAACCTTCGTAATTTAAGTTTAAGTAAGTTTCTTTGAGTCTTTTTTTGAAGTGCTTTTCTTTTTTGTTTTCTCTAAAGTTTTGTCACTATCTTTTTCCCATTTGGTTTAACTTTTTTTCTTTTAAGTTTTTCTTGCTTGTCTTTCAAATTTTTCTTGAGTTTTGTTGTGGGGATCTTTGGTGAGCAAGTGTAAGAGCTTTGTCATCTTTCACTTGAAGTTTTTACTACCAAGTGTAGACCTTTGTGTTTAGAGTGCCAATCTTTCTTGAGTGCATTAAAATTCTTCCCTCCTTTACTAAAATAGCCGAGTCAAATGAGAAGTGGATTGTTATTTTTCACTAATTGTGTGTTTCCTTTTTGTGCAAGTTATGGCTCATTTGTCTTCAGGAGAATCTTCAAAGCCACAATCTCCTCAAAAGGCATTTCTTTTGGGAGAGTTTGCGGAAACCAAAAGGACTTTGACCCAAAAGGAAAAGGAGATGAGGCAAGTAGTGGAAAGGTTACAAAGAATAAAAGAGGCTCAAGGGAGACAACCTAGAGAAAGGAGATGGGAACCGAGAAGAGCTACTAGAAGCTACACGCACTATAGGAGTCAAGAAGAATACCAAGATTGGAGAGTGCATAACTTTGAAGAGAGGCGCAATCAACACCCACCACCTTAGCCTTCTTTCCCTTTTATTAAACTACCTAGTTTTAGTGGGGAAAGTGATCCCAATTTGTATCTAGGATGGGAAGCTAAAGTATAACAAATCTTTAATATGTATGAGGTCTAAGAGGACCAAAAGGTTAAGTTAGCTTCCCTTGAGTTTTTAGATTATGCCATGCAGTGGTAGCATCAAACTATGAATTTTGAAATAGAAAGGAAACTCTGCAAGAGTGATTAGTGAGCTTAGTCTTCTAATACTTTGGGTCTTATCTTGAGTTGTGTGAGCACTTTAAGTGATGGCTTTTCCTCACTTATCTTGGGGTTTTCCCACCCTCCATGTGGTGTGATTCTCTCCATTCTCCATAAACTTCCTTCACCTTTTCTCCTTTCCTTCCTTTCATTTACGCAATTTACATTCCTTCTTTATGTCTTCTCCATTCGGTCTTCTTCATTCATTCTTTGTTTCATTTGTTCTTTAATTTTCGCCTCAGTCATCATAATCACCATATATCTGTGTTTTCCTTTTGCCTTATAGAAGTGAACTTTCACACTTACTTAACCACTTGGTTAAAATCGTGTCCAATGGGGATCTTCTTTGGGTGCTCACCTTACATTGCTAAAAATAAAAAATCATAAACAAAGTGCAATCTTGAAATGTGTCAATCTAAAATCAACTCACATCACATAGAATGAACTTTGACAAATAGAAGTATCTCAATATTTGGTCAACAATTCATTAATCAATTCATAGTTGAATTACAAGAGGCCTAACCCACTTATTTTTAGTGTTAAGGGAAACTAAGGTTCAAATTTTAACCCTAAAAACTCTTCACTCCCATGGTGACAAATAAATTCTTCTCATTGGAGCAAATTCTCTCAAATTAGAGGTTGACAATTAACCTTTCTTCATTGGAGGAAAATTCTCTCCATTGAGGAAATGACATGTGAACCCCATGCTTTCCTTGCCTATGCTTAAGTGGACTCCTCACGCTTCCCATGCCATGCTTAAGACGTCTTGCCATTCCACCTAGTCGCTTCATGCTTAGGGTTGCATTGGGCCTAAGGAGACTCAAGTGTAACCCTAACTAGACTCTATTTTCTTATTTGACTCATACTTTACTAGGCCCAATATATAACCATAAAAATTAGTCTAATAATAAGTCGAAATAAAACCTACATCACTTTGTACAAAACTTACCAAGCTAAGAAGAAGATAAAGTATCTTCAATTTTGAGTGCTCACCTCCAATAAAACATCATCTTCTTCTATCTTCTTAGTTAATGATTTTGAGACTAGATGTTTTTCATCATTCACTCTCCCTGACAATATATATTGAAAGACCTCAAATATCAAATTCAATACTTTAAATAACAACAAAACCCTAAATGAGCATGAAAGAAAAAGAAAAAAAATAAAGGAAACAATTTTCATAAATATTCAGAACTTTGTTGATTTCTCCTAAAGGTGACCACATGTATGAATCAACATTGTAGGTCAAGAGATTAGAAAGGAAAACGAATTTTCATGCAATATTTCCTCTCTAACCTCTTGAACATTAATTTGTTGATAGTGAGAAGATTGATAGTTTCAATATGTTGTATTCAATAACTCTTCTCTCATTTTTTTTCCAAAACCACAAATACTTTGTTGGTTGTTATGTAAAGTTTGTGCGTCTTTTTATTCTCTTTTCAAAGCTTTCAAAATTTGGTTAAAAACTACTTTATCCACTGTCCAAGCCAAAAAGTGAGCATAAGTTTGGGATTAAAGAATGCTTCTCGCTTCTTTTAAAAAGTTGTGAAATCAAGCCTAAATATTTTTACTCCCACTCAGAAAGTTTTGCTTACTGAATTATCTCATAGATTTTCTTTTTCCAAAATCATGAATTGTATTTTTTACAATTTAGGTAAAAAGTTGTTTTACCCACTCTCCGAAGTAAAAGTGGACAACTTTTATAATAAATTGACCCAAATGTTATAATAAAAACGTTTTGTTATTAAATTTATTTGGTGAAATAATTTCAAAATTCATATTTGTATAATGTTTCTTGTTTTATCCACTCTCCAAAGTAAAAGTGGACAACTTGAGAAGAAGAATAAGTTATTATAAGAAATTACTAGAACAATATTCCAAAATTTCGTACATACATACCTTTGGATGTCATTGTTTCATCTTCAAAACTAAGGATAACTTGAGAAAGGTTTATATTGGAACATTCCTTTGATAGTCAGAAACGTTCAAGGCATATATAGTTCTTTTACTCTAGTATCTTCCAATGATGCACCTCAACCAAAATTTTTAGAACTGAACTAGTCAAAATCTAAAAAAAAAAAATCTAATATCTTGGGGTCATTAGAGACCTTGAAGAAAATATGCATAGAAGATCATCCTTAAAACAATAATGATATGTCCTCTTATTAGAAATAAAACCCAAAAAAATATCTAAGATGTACAAATAAACGAAAATCAGGTCAATGTCATGCAAGAGGAGAATTCTAAAACAATGGTGTCTAAAAAGCTTATAGAGCTACCTAGGGAAAAGAAGGTTGTGGAAACCAAAATGTACAAAAATAAATTTAACGAAAATGATAACAAAATAATATTACTCATTAAAACTTATTTAGAACAAAAAGGTTTAAATTATATTGAATTTTATGTTCATGTTGTACCCCTAGAAACAATAAAAATTTTACTATCATTTTCTTACATATAAGTAATAAAAAATATTAAATAAAATAAAATTTAATTTAATTTAAAAGTAGAAAAAATGAAGAAAAATAAAAATACTAAAATTTTAATAAAAGGAAGTGAGAGTAAAAAATATATATCGTTTTATCTAAAAATAATTTTTTAATTTTTAATTTTAATAAAATCTAAACTTAAGTATTTCCGTTTCTTTTATCTTATTTAACAGTTTTGTAAAAGGAAAATAGTATAGGAGAGTAAAATATTTTTATCGTTAGCTTATATGTATAATCATTATTATTAAATAAAATAAAAGAATAAATATTTATTTTGGTTATTTGGTTTTTCTAAGTTTTTTTCTCTCTATTATTAACATTAACCACACAAAATGACAAATAAAAAGGATTTTCTCACTTTATGGGCTACGTGTAAAGCCTCACTCTAACTTTTTTTAAGATTATTGATGTAGTAAATATCTAAACTTATAATTTTTTATCACTCCTTTTTAAATTTTAATTTTTTTAAGATTATTGATGTTATTTGTATATAAACTTATAAATTCTTACCCATTTGTCTCTTCTCTTAAAATTTTAACTTTTTTAAGGTGATGAACTGGTTAAGAAATTCTAACTGCATACTCTTTTGAAAATGATACTTTGTTTTTAATCAATAATAGAATGCGCATTAAAAGAATATATTACAAAATGTGTTACTAATATGGTTCTTCATTGATTATACATCTTTTAACATTATACAGAACAACCCATGAATGGGCTAAAGTCCAACTATAGACTTAACTAAATACAACTTCAACTAATTTACTTTAATCTTCTACAAAACACCAATCTCACCACCTTTTAAACATAGTATAACTTCAAGTAATTATAAATAAATTTGGGCTTACGTAGTGTTTTAAGATAGGGAATTTCTCCCTGATCCATATAATTTTTTATGTGTAACCAATACAACTTTTTAAATCCAATTTTGCTTTTGTCTTTTTTTTGAAAAAAACTGCATAGGATCTTTGTGTCCGTTTTAGTTGTAGAGGAGCTAGTGTTAGTATGATGGTGGAGGAAGGTTTACTCTTAGTTGTAGTTGAGGTGCACATTGTTCTAAGATAAGAAAACACATTGCATTTTCGGATGACGATATCCAGAAGCCTAGATATAGGTTTACGGATGCGTGAATCCGGAAGGCAATGTCAATACCTTACTTTTGGATATAAAATCCGTAAGAGAATTAGATTTCTAATTTAAGGTTCTAATGCACATGTTCGAAAGTGAAATAAGCGTTTTGGATACCTATATCCAAAATGAGTTTTTGAGTTCTGGATATGAATATCCGGAATGGTTTTTTGGGTTCTGGATTGTTATATCCGAAAGTTTTTTTTTTTTTTTTTTCTGCTAGGTGGACTTAAATGTAACCTAGTTTCTACTTTATTAAAAGCATTATAGTAATTTCATATGAATATATTAGGTGCCAAGAAATGATATGGTGTAGGGAGAATTAGCCTTTAAGACATGATTAAGCCTCATCTCAAATTATTAGTTGGGCCATTTCTTTTTACACTCCATAATTTCATTCTGTAACCCCATAAATATGAAATTCTCACCTTAGAATAAAAAATGTCTTTCCAATTGTGTATTCTGGAAGTCAAATATGACTTTTACATTATGCAATCCAGATGTTTTTTTACTCATGAATTGTGTAATTTAAAAGTTTTTTGTGAGTTTTAAAATTGTAATTCAGAAATCGTTTTTTTATAAAAAAACTTTTGGATTAATTTAGAGTTATTTTTTACTTCTAGATGGTATAATTTAGAAGTATTTTTTTATTTCTAAACTGTACAATCCATTTCAAATTGAAGAATCTATAAATAACTTTTTACATAAAAAGAACTTTCAAATTGTAAAATTTAAAAAAGTTTTTTTTGTATTACACAGTGTGAAACAATTTCTTCCTTCATTCTATGATACAACATATAAATAAGGATGACACGATACAACGTAAGCGACACGCTGATAGCAGCAAGAGAGCAATTTAGTCTTTTAATTACTTTATGAAGTGCTTATGAAAAATTATGGAGGTTCAGAAAGAAATAACCATGGTTGTGTTCCATATCCATTAAATTATAGCCTAGTCTATAAGGCCCGAAATTATTAAAAAGCAAATTGTCAAAATCCCCCTAATACGCTATTTTTTTTTTTCTTCTTCTTTTATTCTAAACTAAACATTTGTTTTAATCTGTATATAATTTATAGAATTCTTTATATTTGATTTTTTTAATTTTTTTAATAAGGTTTAGTTAAAAAGGTTAAAGAATTCAATATAAAATAGAAGCATCGTCTAATGGATAGGAGAGAGATTTCTAAGTCTTAGATATAAGTTCAAATCCTATTGGACTTAAGTTGTTTGCCTATCTATATGTGATTTCTACTTTGTTTTTTTTTATTACATTTTATTCTAATTTATTATATATAATATAAAATTGAAATAAAAAGATATTAAAAGATCTAATTTTAAATTATTGGAAAATTAGATTGCAAAACTATTGAATGATTCATCAATTTTTTTTCTATTTGATATAATTACTTTCTGCACTCTCATAATTACTTGCAGTACTTTCATAGACCGCGGTTAAAATATAAAAATTAACAATGTGCTAAGCTATTTCCGCACACCCATTTTTCGACATAATATTGAGTGTTTTTTTTGCATCCATAAAAGTTTTTACTCTGATTCTTGTTTTGGATTGTAATTTTGATTAATGTGGTCTAAGTTTTGTTGGATGCGTGCAAAGAAACTAAATTTGTTTTGTGTATAAGAGTTAGAATACTCCTGAAATATTTTATTTTATTTTTTTATTTTTTATTGTAAAAAAAATAGAAAAAAAAAATCAAATATCTCATCTAATTCATCTTTATTTTATAAGTTCTTTATGGAACACACTTCCAATACATTTTATGAATTTCAGAAAATATATTTTGGAAAATAATTCTAAAAGAGATAATCTTGAAATCATTAAAAACAAAGAATAAAACAATTTTTTTAAAGATTGATGAAGTGCGGGAGAATTTTGATAGGTTGCAGCAAAAAAACATTTTGTAGGTCGCTTTCGTTGTCCCTCCTATGAAACAAAATATTGTTCCTATTTCCATTGTTATTTGTTAAGTTGCTCTTATTTTCACATTGGTTTCATAGTTCTTAGATTTATATTACATTGGTTCATTAATAACTTTTCTAGATGCTATAATTCTAGATGTTATTTTGTAATATTTTAAATATTGAGCATGTTTTAGATTGTGGAATTTAAAATATATTTCTAAATATG
Organism: Phaseolus vulgaris; assembly: GCF_000499845.2. Classification (NCBI taxonomy): domain Eukaryota; kingdom Viridiplantae; phylum Streptophyta; class Magnoliopsida; order Fabales; family Fabaceae; genus Phaseolus; species Phaseolus vulgaris. The sequence goes on from NC_023752.2 coordinate 47,084,591, forward strand.
AAATATATTTTGAATTATGAAATATATAATATAAATTTTATATTTTAGATTGATTAATCTAAAAGTAAAACTTGTGTTCTAGATTTTATAAATCACAATAAATTTTTTACTTTAAAATCAATAATACATCAATTTACTTTTCAATTATACAATTTTTTATTATAAATTAATAAAAAAAGTGTCAAATCTTACTATATGAAAAATACTTAAAAACCAATTACAGATTCATTGTTGCTCAAAATTGTTAAAAAAAATATTCCTTAATAAACGAGCTATTTGTTGAATGATAAAATAGTTTGGAGAGGTTTGAAACTATGAGGCTCAAACACTCTTCTTAAATAGTATATTTGTGTCGGACACACATATCGGATACTGACACTCGTATGATACTCAGAGGATACATATTAGTGAAGTGTCAAATTCAAAAAATATTTATAGATTTATGACAATTTTAGCATGATTCTAACACCATTTTAAAAAGAAGAAATACATTAATTTTCTAAAAACTCAAACTTATTGTATACATTTTTTTAGTATGATTATAAAAATAAGGAACAAATTCTTTTGAACCAGTCATGAAAAACATCTTTCTGCTAAAAAAACTGAAACATACTTGTGCACATAAATCTTTATTATCAATTTATATAATTCATAATTATATAATATATAAATCTCTGTTCTTGTATCCTAAATTTTAGAAATTATATGTATTTCCATATTCGTGTCTGTGTCATATCATTGCTACATAGGTTCGAAGACATAAATCACAAAAGACAAAAAGTATTTTAAAAGAATTAGGGTGTAAAAAGAAATTATGGATTGTAGAAATTAAATGTCACACTACATTGTTCATTGTTTACCAAACAAGAACACATTGTCGACAGCTTCTTCCTGCACCTCCATGGCTTCTTCTGGCACCCCATACTAAAACCACATTTACTATTATACCCTTCAGTAAAAAATATTAAAAAAATAGAATATAACTTTGATCTAATTTAATTTAACCTACTTTCACACTCTCTCTCTTTCTCCTTCACTCCCAGCGTCGCACACCCTCATCCATCTCCCACCTCCTTCAACAAATCTCCTCTCAAATTCTCATTCTATCAAAGTTCTCCATCTTTCAAAGCTTCCATTCCTTCTAAAGCTCTCATTTTTCACTATCATCTTCATTTACAACATTTACATGTTAGTAATTTCATTGATTCTAATTTTGAAGTGAAAAGTGGCAGAAGGCACAGTGTAGTCCGGTAACCATTCGCACAAATAGGTACCAGATTAAGTAATCCGGTGGATTTTAAGTTAGGTTTCGGATTACATAATCCAGTTGGTTTTTAGTTAAGTTCCGAATTATATAATTCATTGGGTTTTTAGTTAGGTTCCGGATTACGTAATCTGGTAGATGTTAGGTTTTCAACCAGTTTTAGATTACGTAATCCGGTAAAGTTTAGTGTTTAATAAGTTTCAGATTACTTAATCCGGTATTAGCAGTATTTTAGTTAGGGTTTATCTAATTAAGTTTCGTATTGTGTAATCCAGAAGTTGCATTTTTTGTATTTTGGATTGAATAATCCATAGCGTTGGTTTTGATTTTTGTATTTTTATATTTTATATTATGTATGATAGTTACCAACACCATAATGCACCACCTCAAACACGATCTCAAGCACCACAACCGTGATATTGCACTCCGCCACATTAAGCACCTTTTTCATTCGTGGACAAAATGTAAAACAAAAATTTATTTTTATCTTTTTTTTACTAAAGAAAATTTTTAATATTTTAAAAGTTTATGAAGATGGCAGAAGAAATCATAAGGTGCATGATGCAGCTGTCCACATTGTCTAGCAAATCCATTATTTCTGTATGGCCTGTTAAATACTAAGAAGATTAAGTTTATAATTTGAAATTTTTATAAATAATAAAAATAATTTATTTTAACTTTATAGAAAACTTAATCCAATCAGAATATATTTATTATACGCATGCTATTCATAATCAAATGATAAAATTAAAATTTATTTGAGATTTAATGGATTAAGTGGTTAATCTTTTCAGAATATAAACATAAAAATTTTAAATACTATAAATAAATATACTAATAGTGTTTTTTTAAAAATAAAAATGTATTTGCATATTGTTTAGGAAATAATCAATATAATAATGTTACGTGATATATATTGACGTAATAAAACTTTGTTTTTATAATATATAATTTATTTTATTTTTTTCTTACAGCACATATTGCATATAGTTTTTATTTTTGGTGTAAATTAGGTTGCGATTTTAATTGAACCAAAGTAAATATGATTTATATTAGTAATTCTAAGAATTTTAATTTATATGATGATAAAAAGTAATAATATTTTACATCAATTCATTTCAGTAAAAAAATTCTACGAGAAAGATTAAACTTAATTTTTATAATTACTAAAGCATATTTTTCAGTGAGCAAACTAAAATACTAAACTTGTACACTTTTATGGATTTAATGTATGACGTATGTGTTTAGAAAATAATATCCGGAAAATGGACATTAATTAGTAAGTATCAATATGAAAAATAATGAATTAAAATGAAAAGCATAAAATGTTAAAAAAGTTGTAAAATAATTTACATGAATTTAATTTACTTGAAAATAAAGATTTGAAAGTTGTAAAATAACTAGATTAACAAACATACAAACTTAAATCTTTATAACTTAAAATGTAAACAATTTAATGACTGAGTAATGTAAATGAAAAAAACAAAATTATAAACTTCATAATATAATATAATATAATATATATATATATATATATATATATTATTTTTCACAATTATAAATTATATTATACATATGTTTTCACGACAATTATCATTTTTTTACAAAACAATGGTGATTACTCTTAGTGTAAAAAATAACTTCAAATTTGTTGATGGTACGTAATATGGTTGAACTTGCAAAATCTGATCCATCATATTTTACTTGATATGTTGGATTTTGCACTTCGTCTAGACTACTAAAGTTGAAGCTAGAAATCACCTTACAAATTACATTAAATATGTTACGACTCAATTTTAGAAAATTGTTAAATGTATGAGGTGTGATAATAGTCTAGAATTTAGCATGAATGATTACTATGATTCTAGAGGCTTTATACATCAAATCACTTGTATTAAAGCACACAAAACAAAATGTTATTATTGAAAGAAAACATCAACATATTTTCAATTTAACTTATGCTTTCCTTTTTCAGTCTAAACTCACTAATCAAATTTGGTGTTATGCTATTATACATGTACTTTTTTTTTTATAAATCACATTTCTACACCTTTCTCCTTTTGAAAAGTTATATGATAAACTAAGTTATATATCAATCTTAAAGTGTTCGCATGTCTTTGTTACATAAACACTATCATTGCTTATAGAAAAAAGTTAGATCCAAAAGTTAGTCCTAGCATATATTTAGGGTATAAGGTTCATACTAAAGGATATTTAATTTTTAATCTTACTAATCATAGTATAGAAGTTTCCATAAATGTTACATTTCATGAAAATAATTTTCTATATACAATGGGAGCATTAATCATCCTTCCTTACCTCTATAAAATAGTTTTGATAATAACATCACTGAAATTGATGAACCCATTAATCAAGAATATGTTAATCTTAATTTGGAAGAACACGAGAACAATAACTATTAAATTAATTCTATTAGAAGAATTGCTCGAACTAGACAACCACCTACATATTTGAAAGATTATCATGTTACTATTAACTCCACTAACACTGAAAAAACTTCAGGTAATAAGTATTTTATTTCATTCTTCATGACATATGAAAGATTATCACCATTTTTTAGACAAGTTATTCTAACAATTGAAACTGATAATGAGTAAAAAAAACATATGGTGATGCTTGCAAACATCCACATTAGAAGAAATCTATGAATGAAAAAATTGTAGCCCTTGAGAATAATAACACCTAGATTCTCACACCTTTTCCTCAAAACAAGTTAGCCATAGGCTGCAAATGGACATGTAAGATTAAATGCAAGATTGATGGAAGAATAGACAAATACAAAATCAAATTAGTGACTAAAGACTACGCTCAATTGGAAGGCTTAGATTTTCATGACACATTTTTATCGATAACCAAATTAACTACTATAAGATTGTTGTTTTCTATTGTTGTTATCAATAATTGTCATCTTAAACAATTATATGTCAATAATGCTTTCCTTCGTGGTGAGCTTCGTGAAGAAGTATATATGCACATTCCTAGTATGCATGATGCTTTTTTGGTTGATATGTAAGTTGCATAAATCTTTACTTGACCTTCGATAGGTTAGTAGGTAATGGTATGAAAAACTTTATGCTTTTCTCCTTTCACATGGTTATAACCATTTTAATCTTGACCATTCTTTATTTTTGAAATCTACAAATCGCACAAATATAGTCATACTTGTATATGTAGATGACATTATACTTGCAAGAGATGGTATAATTGAGATTGCTTGTATGATAAATCTCCTTAATAATACTTTCGAAATTAAAAATCTTGGAGATTTCACATATTTTCTTAGATTAGAAGTAGCTAGAAACAAAACGGGTATACATTTGTGTCAACAAAAATATACCCTAGATTTACTTGAAGATGTTGGTATAATGGTTTGTGCTCCCGTTGTCACTCCTATGAATCATACGATAAAGCTCTCATCCATCACTAGAGATGGTTTTCTTAATCCTTCTTCTTATAGAAGACTCATTTGATGATGAGGACCTGAGAGGTAGCGCACCCACTGGCCAAGCTTAGCCTTCCAGGAGGAGGACTCGGAGCATGACCCAAGATTCAGGGTTAGGTTACAACCCACCTCTAGCCAATGCTTTAGCGCCTAGTCTTCCCTAGAGGATCTGATGTGAGTTGATTTTAGATAGCTTCATTTTAGATGTGACACTTTACTTAGATTGAGATTTGTTAGCAATTATATGGTGAGAACCCAAAAAAGATCCCCACTGGACACGAACTTAACCAAGTGGTTAAGTAAGTGTGAAGGTTCACTTCTAAAGGGCAAAGGAAAAATACAAGAATATGGTGATTGATGATGAAGGGCGAAATGTAAAAGAGTATGGAAGGAAAAACAAGAACATAATGAAAACTGAATTGACAAAGGATGAAAACAAGAACATAAAACACAAAGATTAATGGAATAATGGAAAAAATGGAAGTGATGAAGGAAAGGAAAGGCTTATGTGATAGAAGAGAGGTGGATCACGCCACTTGGAGTGTGGTTTTCCTCCAAGATAAGTGTTGATGGCCGCCACTTGAGAGCTCTCAAACACTTAAGATGAGACCTGAATGCTAAGAGGACACAAGCCTCACTAACACCTCACACAATTTGTGCAGAGAAACTTTTCTCTTCAAATTCAACATGAAAAATACATTGGGTAGGCCTCCTATTTATAGGTGAAGGAGCCTTGGAAAACAAACAAGAGGGGTAGGATGGGTAAAGGAAAAAAATCGGCAGCCTTAGGGTTTGACTAAGTTAAACCCGCATCCTAGGCTTGTCCTTTTAGAAACTAGGTCAAATTATCTTCCTAAAGGGCTAAGAACAAGCAAAAATGATATTTACACCCCCTATTTGTTGACCAAGAGTGATCAAGTGCTTTGAAGAATCCAAATCCTTTGTGCTTGATGCAAGGTTGTGTTGCTGCTGTGTTTTGGGAGGGATCTGGGTAGTTTTATTTGTAATCCACTCCTTTGTTGAATCTAAAGCTAATGTGTTTTAAATCCTTTTTGAAATAAAGTGTTTTTCAAACTAAGTGAAAACACAACCTGTTGTTTTATCAAATCAACCGGTTGTTTTACTCTTAGGAGTTTTTGAAAAGGTTGAAAACTATTTAAGTTTGGTTGACTTAACTGCCAAACCAAATAATCGGTTGTTTCGTGGTTTCAACCGATTATTTCTTTGAAAATCATAACAAAATTATGTTTTGGTGGTTGAATGTGCTTTAAATGATTTTCAACTGAATACGCTCATTCATTAAATGCTTTGACCAATCTTTGGAAAATATAAATAGTTTGTTTATGTTTTAAAACAAAGAAGAGAAATAGATTTGAGTTTTTGAGTTGTGAAAGAGTTGATTCAAGATTTGAACATTCACATCAAAGCTTTGGGTTTTCTAAGAGAGTGGAATAGGATTGCATTTGTATTGATTTCAGATTGTTCTATAAACAAGTGTAATCTCTTCTCAACCTTCTGTATTTCTGGTGTTGTGTTGCCAAGGAGTGTTGTGTGTTCTTGAGGTGGTCAAGATGAATACTCTTAGTGTGTGAATTGCCAAAGTGAATGTGTTTTTTGAAGGGTTCAAAGTCACTGCTTTGGTGGATTGTGTGTTGTAATCTGGTTTGATTACTTAGTGGATTACCCAGTGGTTTTCTGGGGACTGGATGTAGCTCTTGGTTTAAGAGTGAACCAGTATAAACTGTTGGTGTATCTTTCTCTTACCCTTAAACTCATTTACATTCAGTTTTTAGCTTTACTGGTATAAATAATCGATTGTTTCGCAGAAACAACCAATTGTTTTTCTGCTGCTTTGCTGTTTTATTGAACTTGTTCTTGGCTAACCTGATTTCTATTCTGGATTCATACAAAGAATTTTGTTAAACTTTAAAAAGATTTCAAAAACCTCTCTTAAACAATTCACCCCCCTCTCGTTTAAGGCCATATATTCTAACAATTGGCATAAAGAGCTTGGTATTTGAAAAATATTCAAGTTTGATCCTAAAATCTTTTTTCTATGGCTGAAAAACTACCTTTTGGGGAGGATGCCTCAATTAATAGACCACCTCTGTTTTGTGGTTTGAATTATCAATTTTGGAAAGTTAGAATGAAAATCTTTGTTGAATCTCTTGATAAAGGAATTTGGGATGCAATTGAAAATGACAATTTTATTCTTAAATTTGAAAAGGATGGATCTTCTATTGAAAAACCTTGGATCCAATGGACTGATGCTTAAAATAAAAAGGCCAAGTTTGATTGCATTGCCAAGAATATCACAACCTCTGCTTTGAATTCGGATGAATTTTTCAGGATCTCACAATGTGCATCTGCTAAGGAAATGTGGGATACTCTAGAAGTCACCCATGAAAGAACAAATGTTGTGAAGAGAGCTAGGAAACATACTCTAATACAAGAGTATGAGATGTTTAGAATGCTCAAGGGAGAATCAATTGTTGAAGTATAAAAGAGATTCACTCACATCATCAACCATCTAATGAGTCTTGGAAAAACCTTTGATAAAGAGGAGCTAAACATCAAGATTCTCAAGTGTCTTGATAGATCTTGGCAACCTAAGGTAACGACAATATCTGAATCAAAGGACTTGAAATCCTTGACTACGGCTTCCTTATTTGGTAAGCTTAGAGAGCATGAGTTGGAGATGAATAGACTTAATGTTCAAGAAAGTGAGGATAAGCATGTAAGGAACATTGCCTTGAAAGCTGCCAAGTACAAGAAGAAGCAAGATTCAAGTGATGAAAGTGAGGAAGAAAATCTAAGCTTGCTATCCAAAAAGTTCAGCAAATTCTTGAAGAGAAATCGCAACAAAGAATCCAACAAAGAAAGGTATGGAAACAAGAAAACTAGTGATTTCAATTCTAACAATTATACTTGCTTTGGTTGTGGTGAACAAGGGCTTATAAAAGTTGATTGCCCAAATAAAGAAAGCAATGAAAAAAAGTCAAGCAATAAGGAAAAGAGAGGGAAATCAAAAAGAGCATATATTTCTTGGGATGAAAACGAAGTCTCCTTATCAACCTCCTCATCAAGTGAAGATGAAAAAGCCAATCTTTGTTTAATGGCAGAAGGAGATGATGATTCAAGCAGTGTAAGTTCTTGTGCTTCCTTAAGTGCTGAAAATTATAGTCAACTTCTTCAAGCTTTTAAAGAAACTCATGAAGAAGCTAACCGATTGGCTCTCTCAAACAACCGATTGAAAGGGTTGAATAACTGGCTTGAAAATAGAGTCAAGACACTTGAAGAAAATTTGAAAAAGTCAAAAAATGATTGTGAAAATCATGAAATGCTTTGCAAAAACTCTTCTCATTTGTGTAACTCTAAAGTTTGTGAAAATTGTAAAACTCTTGAGAGTAAAGTCCACTACCTTGTGAAAACTGTGGATAAACTTTCAAAGGGTAAATCCAACTTTGAAACTGTCTTAGCATCCCAAAAATGTATTTTTGGAAAATCTGGTTTGGGGTTTTATCCTCAAAACAAGAAAAATGGGATTTCAAAGCCTTTTTCAAAAGTGCCAGAAAAACAATCGATTGAAAGATCAAAACAACCGGTTGTTACATGTTTTTATTGCATGAAAAGAGGCCACTCAGTTAGATTCTGTAACATTAGGAAATATTCTGTTCCTAAAGGTATTTTACAATGGATTCCCAAAGGTTGTGAGGTTTCAAGTGATAAAGATAAATCAAAAGGACCCACATTTTTAAGGGGACCAAATCTTGTTGCTTGAATTCATTATGATGTAGGAATACTAGAGAAGCATGAAGTCCTTAGTCATCTGATCAAGTCCTTGCAAGAAAAGAAGTGTGACTGGAATTGAATTAGGGGCATGTACCAGTCCAAGATATCTTGAAAGGCAAAAAAAGCATTCTTGATCACAAACAATGACTCATTGAAGGAACTTCACAATAAAAGGATAAGACCTTCCTTATCTCTGCCTTTTAATTATAATTTCATATCAAATTCTTCATCTACATAAGAGAAATTGCATCTATTTTAAACTCCTCTCAGTTTCTGTTTAAAATAAAAACTCTGTAATTGCTGCAGAAAAACAACTGATTGTTTCCTCGAAACAACCGATTGTTTCTTCTCTGTCAGCACTGTGAAGAATTGATTTAATTTCTCTATAAATTCTATCTTTTACAGATTTCAATCTTAAAGGGATTTTGAGTCAATAAAGTTGTCTTTAAAGTTTGATATGGTTCTGAAGGAAGTTACATCTTGTCATAAAAAGGAACATATTCCATATCTTGGAAATTCAAGTGCCTTTATGACTAGTCAAAGTCACATGTGATGACCATGTGTTTTTCTGCTCTGGACTGACGTTTTCTGTGCAAGGCTTGGACCAGTTTCTACCTTGAAGACTGAAACCCACTACCACCAAAAGATCAAAAAGGGATTTTATTATGCTATAAAATCTGTTGCAGTTGTTTTCCTTCACAAAAACAACCCATTGGCTCATCTCTTGCTACATCTCTTTCTCTACTTGTGTGTGTGCCTTTTTCTCATTATGCTTTCATGGATTCCACTCCTTCTACATCAAAGAGGATTAAAACCAGGGTTGTGAGATTAGGAGGACGTCTTGAGGGCTGGTTTTCAGAAACAAGTAGAAAAGTGATAAACAACCCAAAAGTTGTCTCTTTTAGTTGGTTGAAGAAGTCAAAAGTTGGATGAAGTGAGAAGCCTTCTCAAAGAACAACTGCTAAGAAGGTTCTTGGAGATGAAGGGGAACATATACCCGGATCTAATTCGGGTTTTCTACACAAATTTTGAAGTTTGAAGGTAACAATCTTGTTTCTCATGTTAAGGGTGTAGATATGGAGATTACCCATGATGTATGGACTTCTGTAACTGGTTTGAAATATGCTGGGCTGAGAATCAATAAAGGAATCATTGGTGTGGTGGAAAACTTCAACAAAATTCAGTACTATAGAAGTTGTTTGAAGAATCCTCAAACTCAAATAAGGACTTGTTCTGTTGGAGGTTTGAAGTTAAATGAAAGGTTGTTAGCTCTCATTGTTACATGGATTTTAACACCTAGAGGAGGCAACCATTCTGTCTTAACTGAAGAAGATCTTGTCTATATCTATTGCATCATGAACAAAGTCAAGATCAATTGGATTCATATCATCAAGGAGCACATGCAAAAATCTATGAGGTTAAGTGATTACCATTATCCTTATGATGTCTTGATTTCTAAGTTTTTACTCTATTTTGAAGTGAATCTTGAGGATGAAACATCTGAGTGGGTGAAATCAACACTTTAAGTAAACAATGGTTCACTAAGCAAGATGGGTTTTACCAAGATCAATGGAAGATGGGTAAGCAAGGATGGTGAACATGGTGGTTCCTTAAGTGCTGCTCAAGCTGAAAGTGATGATGAAGATCAAGATGGTGCTTATATGAATGTTCAAGATGCAGAACATCCTGCAACTGATTTTGGTGCTGGGACAAGTGTTGGACATCAAGGAGATGAGACTCCTTCAATGACTTCCTTTGAAAGCTACATGGTGAATAAGCTAGATGGCTTTGCGGAAAATCAAAGGAATCTTCATGATCTTTGTTTTTCAAACTTTCAGAACTTTGACAACAGATTCCAGAGTATGGACACTCGCTTTCAGACCCTTGATGAACATATTGAAGCTGTTCAGAATCAGATTTTTGAGCTACAGTATGGAAAGGAAGACTAAAGAAAAACAATTGGTTGATCTCTCGAAACAACCGATTGTTTTGTCAATCTGTCAAGGCTTTGTTGTTCTTTCTCTCTATATTTTGTTTTATCTGGGACAATTCTGTTTTATCTCTCCCTAAAGTCTATTTGTTAAGACAAATAGAGGGAGATTATTTGGTTTTGTGTTGTTCTTAAACTCTATCAAACTCTATTTGCTTGAATGTTTATTATTTTGCTGCTGCTGATGTTCAGAGTTTGTTTTTGGCTTGCTTTTTGGCTGGTTTTCTCTGCTTTGATGTTTATGCAAAAAAACTAGTTAATGTGCCATCATAACCTATTATGTGAGATGCTTTGTATTGCATAAGTTCTTTGTTTTGCAGGTACTGCTTCAGATTCAAACAAAGACCAACATAAGCAACCAGGGATTTGTCTTCATCAAATAGGGGGAAATTGTTGATCAATAGTGATCAAGTGCTTTGAAGAATCCAAATCCTTTGTGCTTGATTCAAGGCTGTGTTGCTGCTATGTTTTGGGAGGGATCTGGGTAGTTTTATTTGTAATCCACTCCTTTGTTGAATATAAAGCTAATGTGTTTTAAATCCTTTTTGAAATAAAGTGTTTTTAAAACTAAGTGAAAACACAACCTTTTGTTTTGTCGAATAAACTGGTTGTTTTACTCTTAGGAGTTTTTGAAAAGGTTGAAAACTGTTTAAGTTTGGTTGACTTAACTGCCAAACCAAACTATCGGTTGTTTCGTGGTTTCAACCGATTGCTTCTTTGAAAATCCTAACAAAATTCTGTTTTGGTGGTTGAATGTCCTTTAAATGATTTCCAACTGAATACGCTCATTCATTAAATGCTTTGACCAATCATTGGAAAATATAAATAATTTGTTTATGTTTTCAAACAAAGAAGAGAAACAAATTTGTGTTTTTGAGTTGTGAAAGAGTTGATTCAAGATTTGAACATTCACATCAAAGCTTTAGGTTTTCTAAGAGATTGGAATAGGATTGCATTTGTATTGATTTCAAATTGTTCTGTAAACAAGTGTAATCTCTTCTCAACCTTCTGTATTTATGGTGTTGTGTTGCCAAGGAGTGTTGTGTGTTCTTGGGGTGGTCAAGATGAATACTCTTAGTGTGTGAATTGCCAAAGTGAATGTGTTTTTTGAAGGGTTCAAGGTCACTGCTTTGGTGGATTGTGTGTTGTAATCTGGTTTGATTACTTAGTGGATTACCCAATGGTTTTATGGGGACTGGATGTAGCTCTTGGTTTAAGAGTGAACCAGTATAAACTGTTGGTGTATCTTTCTCTTACCCTTAAACTCATTTACATTCAGTTTTTAGCTTTACTGGTATAAACAACCGATTGTTTCGCAGAAATAGCCAATTGTTTTTCTGCTGCTTTGCTGTTTTATTGAACTTGTTCTTGGCTAACCTGATTTCTATTCTGGATTCATACAAAGAATTTTGTTAAATTTTAAAAAGATTTCAAAGACCTCTCTTAAACAATTCACTCCCCCTCAAGGCCATGTATTCTAACACTATTATGCTAAAGGCACTTTATTCTAGCCTATCTTTGTTGTTTGGACCCCTAAAGTGAACCCAAATTATTTACAACTTGTTTTATTCTTTATGAAGATCAGCAGGAAGAACATTAGATGCTCTGGTTTGTGTCCATTTCTTCCTCTGGTGAGGTCTGCTAAATCCTTGGTGAGGTTTTCACTTGATTGTTGAGATGACTTCTCATAGTGTGCATCCTTGGTCATCTCCTTGTTGGCTTGGTTTGCATCAGGATCACAAGGAGTAGAGCCTAAGCCATGGGAGTTGAGCATCAACTAGTTTCTTTATTTTTAATTTCAGTAGAATAAGGTTCTTTTAGCATAATAGTGGGTGTGCTTATCATTTTAGCTTGCACCTAGCCATTTAGGGAAGGAATGTAGCCCTAGCTTCTAGAAGCTATGACTAAGGGGCAACATTGACCTAGGTCAAACCCCTAGGTCGCCTCTCATTCATGCCCTTGCCGCATTTTGTTTTCCAAGACACCCATTCCTATAAATAAGGTGTCTTGCCTCATGTTATGATACATTGAATTTTGAAATAGAAAGGAAACTGTGCAAAAATTGTGAGTGAGACTTGTGTGCTCTCTTCATTGGTCTTATCTTATGAGAGTGAGATCTCTTCAAGTGGCGACCCTCATCACTTATCTTGGAGATCCCACACACTCCAAGTGGCGTGTTCCTTCATACCAATATCCATAAGCTTTCCTATCCTTCATCCTTTTCACTCATTTTTTCATTTCACCATTTATCTTGTGTTTGTGTTCTTGTTTTGCTTCTTTTTACATTCGGTCTCCTTCATCTTTATTGTTTCATTTTAAGTCTTTCAATTCCGCAACACATCATTATCACCATATTGTATGTTTTTCCTTTTGCCTTTAGAAGTGGACTTTCACACTTGGTTAAGTTCGTGTTCAGTGGGAATCTTCTCTAGGTCTCACCCCTTAATTGTTTAAATTCAAATCATAAACAAAGTGTCACCATTAAAATGGACAACTCTAAAATCAACTCACATCATTGGAAGTCTCATATACCTAACCAACACTAGACCAAATATAACCCAAGTAGTCCATCCTCTTAGTCAATTTGTTTATGCTCCATCTAATGATCATCATCAAGTTGATATGCGTGTTCTTCAATATTTAAAGCAAACTCCTAGGAAAGGTATATTTCTTAATGCAAATAGTGAAACTCAACTAAAAGGATTAACGATTCTGATTAGGAAGGATGTATTGATACAAAAAAATCTATGACTTGATACATCATCTACCTTGGTAATTATCCCATATCTTGGAATTCTAAAAAGAAATATATTATTTCAAGAAGCTCTTATGAGGCTGAGTATAGAGCCTTAACTTCCACAATTACAATGACTTACTTATCTTCTCGATGACTTCAAAATAAGTGACAAATGCCCGACATTACTTTAATATGACAAGGTACGTTTGGAGTAAACTTATCTCTTGAGGCGTCATTAGACATTTTGAACTGTTGTCTCAATCGACGAAGATGGTGGCATTATTTTTGAAGTAGCGGTTGATGAAGTTTTGACTCCTTTTATTGTTTCACTCTTTTTCTTCTTGGATGGATTTTCAATGTCGGCGATAATACTTTTCTTTAGTGGAGGAAGTTCAACCTTAGTGCAAAGTTTCTTGTAATCAAAATCTTTGTTTATGATATCTGCACAACCTAAACCAAAGGAAGAAATTAAAAGCTAGAATAACATAACATTTAATAGGATAAAAGAAAGTGAACCTTGCCACAAAACAAGAAACTAGGATCCTCAATGAGGGGTACAATAAGGAGACCTTTGCTACTTATAAGACGAGGAAGGATATTTATAATTTCTATGTCTATATTGCCCTTGGTCGTAAGAAGGTACTTAATCCAAGATCTAAACCTATCCGACCTTTGCTAATCCAAAGGAAATTTGGGTGAAAAAAAATTTGTTTCTGAGGGTCTTAGGAAAATAATTTCAACTTGAAAATTTTATATTTGAAATTTTTGAATTAGAAAGTGTAGATGGTGAAAAGAGCACCATGTTGAGCTTTATTCAACAACACCCAACCAACCTTAAAATCGTGCTTCAATTGATAAAAAATACATAAATTTGTTTATAGTAGGACTTATATAAAAGTAATGGCAGAGTACTTGAAAAGTCTTTAGAAAGGCACAACTATTTGGATGAAGTTGGATAAGAGCTAGTGGTTCAGTAGTGGTTTCACATAAACTCTTTTTGAGTCATCACAAGCTTTCGCTGAGATGAACTCAACCACTGAGTTAGAATAGGCATTGAAAACTCCTGTATCGATTCTCTCAATGTAAAGTGATGGAGGATCATCCCAACATATGTAGCCACCACAACTCAAGCTAAGAGTAAAGAAGATTATAAAGCTTTACATAATATATTCTATCTCTTAGCCTTGTATAAAATTGTATATAGTAGAATAGTCTTTTATGGATTTGTATTTTTGAGCCAAACTTTTAGAATAGTCTTTTATGAATTTTTATTCACTTAACATTTAAGCAAAGATTTCTAGAAGCATCTTGAGGAGAGCTACATGATTTTGAGCTTTAACCTTCACCATAGTTAAGTTTCACTTAACTAAGGTGAAGGCATCCAAGAGGCATAGTTTTTGAACACTTGAGTCTATAAATAAGTGAATCCTCTCTTATATTCTTTAGACTTGAATGATATATTGAATTGTGTTTTTGATTTTTCTACATATTTCTCTCCAAGTTTCTCTTTACTAGACACTCCCTATCCTAGTAGAAACTCAAGGAAGTTGGTCTAACCACTTCCTTAGCCTTTACACCTAAACACACCACACCTATTCATCTTCTTCTCCAACCCATTTTCAGTGCTTCCTTCATAAACCTCCAAGCCTTCTACTGCGTCCATCAAATCCTCCCAAAACTTAAGACCAAAGTGAATCATGTGGATCAAAGCAAGGAAACATGATTCACATAAGCCTTAGTCTCATAATTGTTTCGGTTGTGTTCTTGAGTTTGCCGAATTATGTTCTTGTATTTTTTTTTCATGTGTTCTTCAATTTTCTTTCATTCCCATCGTTTATTCTTGTGCTTCCATAGGTTAAACATCTTTTCCGCCATTTACTTTTGTTCTTTAATGGATTAAAATCAAGTTACACCACATGTTCTTCATTGTTTTTTATGTTCTTGACTTTTCTTTACTTTAATTAGTTTATTCTTTGTTTCTTGATATTTTATACCGTTTATTTTTCTATGTTGTCACACTAATCACTTTGGTTTTAATTATTTTCAAGTTTTCTTGTTCCATTTGTGTCCATAACTATTCCACACCAAAATTCATAAAAGAAAAGTGTTGTTCTCGGTTTTATTTTGTTTTGAGTTTTATTCTTGGTTTTAATTGTTTTTTATTTAAGATAGGTGTGCTATTAGGTGTTGTTTTGTGTTTTAATCCTTGTATGTCAATATTATTGTCTGAATTTTGTTTCATTTTGTCATATAATTATAGTTTTCAGTCCATACATATGTGTTTGATAAAATGCCTCTTAGAATGCACACCATGTACTTTACTTTTGTTTGTGTCATAAAACAATAGTATAAGCTTTGAACCTTTTTTTTTTTGTAATCTTTCAGTTCTAGTGTTACTACTTGTTCATTAGTGCACTCCATTACATTTATTTCCATTGTGACTTGTTATTTTTGTTCTTAATTCCATTAGATTCCTAGGTTTCTTTTTGTCCATATTTGTGAATTTTTTTTACCCTAGTTTGGAAATTTTATTCCGAGTTCATTTTTCATTGAAAATCATGAAAAAACATTACACAAACACTTTGATATGTTGTTTGTACCTAGTTAAAAAGGCACGTCCAAGAACAAAATAGAAAAAAAATTTATAAACAACAAAAGCCAAGACATTTTGGGTTCAGAAAAATAAGTTTCACAGTGTTGTTTACTCTCGGTCTGAGACTTATTGCGCCTTATTCTTTGAGTATTTTGATCTGAAACTTTTACTAGACATTTCTTATTGTGTTGATGAGTTTTTGCTAATAAAACTTGTTATACTAAATTTGCAATAAAGTTTTGATTCATCTTTGCCAGCGTTGAAAGATAGGTTCATTTTTGTGACCTAATACTTTGTTGTATGTCAAACGATTTTATTTGTTTCTAATTGAATACTCATCTATTTGACCTAAATTTTTTTGTGTTTAACCAAAAATTGTGTTGAGTTTCTTGGTTAAGAAAATTCATCAACAAATTCTTTCTAGAAAAAGTTTCATAAATTTTGGACTGGTCAACACCATATTACTCTAGATTTTTGTTTTGTAATCCATTCTAGAGTTATTCTTAGGTTCCATTTGTTTGTGCTAACTTTTCTTCTTTACTTTAATTGTTGTTTGTCATTTCTTTGGTTTTCTGATGAAAACCATACGGCCTCGAAACTTTCGGCTAAGAAGATAAACGAATATTGAGACTTACTGAAGATATTGTAAATTATTTTTCTTCTTCTTAGTCTTGTAAATTTTTTAAAGAGTAGTGTAGGATTTATTTGGGCCACGTATTGGGCCTAGTAGAATAAGATGTAAATAGGATAGAAAAATCTAGAGAGAGTCACATTTGGGCTTCTTTTGGCCCAAAATAAAACCTAGACAATTTAGGGTTTTGGAGAACATTCTAAGGAGGCATGGATGATACTTACATGGCAAGGAAAGTGTGAATGGTCAGCTAGACCAACACATGGAAAGTATAAGTGACACATGGCTGCACCTCATTTTAGGGAATTCCTCTCCACTTACAAACCGCCACTTGTCTCACTATGAATGGAGAGGATTTGGTCCAATTATAGAGTGACATTTGTCAAGATTTAATTGGAGAGTATAATCAGATTTTTGGCACCAGTTTAGGCTATAAATAGAGGTGCTTAGACGTGTAATTTTCATATTTGAATTGATAATGAAATGCTACCCAAATTGCTAGCTCATTCATCTTCGAATTTTCACTCTCAAGTTTGTACTTCTATTAGTGTTTTGCTTGAATCTTCTTAGAAGTTGGCCACACCTCTTCTAAGCTTCTACTTCTCTTCTTCATTTCATCTTCTCCACATTTCAATTCAGCCATTGATATCACTTTCAAGTCCATTATTCTGCAACATACAAAATTACAACAAAGAAGAAGCCAAACCAACCTAGTTCTGCATCATTTTCTTTTGCTCTTTGTCTCATTAAATTTCTTTTGGGTTAGCTTTCCAAATTTAGCTTTTCTTGTTTTTGTTCTTGGACTAATACTTTGTTGAAAGGCTTTGGTGTTTCAACATTTTGGTGTTAAGGAAGTGGATTCTTGGACTTCTTCTTTGAGATGAAACTTTGCATAAATAGAATCTGTAAAGGAAGATAAGGAGACTAGAAATTTTAAAGGATAACTTCAATACATCTTCCACATAAAGAAGCTTCAATCACTAAAGGAATTCCTCAAGTTTGTGTTTTATTTTTTCTAGAATTTTTGTATCACATAACCTTTGTGTAATTTTACTTTTGAGTTGATTGGGAATTTGCTCCAAAAGCAATTCCAATAAATTTTTAAATAGTTTACATGTGCATTAGTGGTAGAAGTGTGACAATGGGCTCTTAGTGTCAACAACACTTTCACCTTAGGATTCAACTAGTGTACTTTCACTAGCATTTACTTTCTTCCCTTTATTTTTTTCTTTCATTTTCCTTCCTTTATGTTTTTGTTTTTAAGTCTCTGTGATACATAGGATTTTATTGTCTTTTTATTAGTAGATCTTTCTTTGATCTTAAGTTCATTTTTGCATTCATACACTCACCTTCATTTCTAAAAATTGTTTTGAAGTTTTTTTAAGGAACTTTTGTGAGGACTATCTAAGGTAAGCTCAAACTAGGAAAGTTTTGGTACTTAAGTAGTCTATTGTGACTTACCTCACTATCCTAAGAGTGAACTTGAAGAAAATTCACCAATAAAAATATTTTTTAAAACATTTTTTCACTCAAGTTGGGTTGATTTTTTTAAAACATTTTTTTGTTTTAAATTCAACATTGGATGATCATAGCATAATACATACGTTCATTTCAAAATCTAAAGATAAATCTAGAAAGAAAATTTCTTTTGCGGATCCTCTTCTATCTTTCCCTCCAAAAAAATATTTAATGATCACAAGACTACTTGGTAACCATTATAATAATCTGGAACAATCACAACAGAAGAATATATTCCGAACAAGATGCAAAAGTTTTGGACAAAACATGTTCTTTAGTTACATGTTCTAACTGTTGTAGTGAAAGATTGATCCTCAAGTTAAATCTTCCAACCACAACCCCTACCAAACCTTATAAGTTACAATGGATCAATGAGGATGGTGGTTTGTTGAATTTAAACAAAAGTTGAATTCACAAAGATTTAAAATTCAACTTGAGTGATAAAAGATTTTCAATTTTGCTGAAGTAAATCAAGGAATCAAGTATGCGTTTTCTCTAAATTCACTCTTGGAAAAGTGAGGTGAGTCACAATGGACTACTTAAGTACCAAACTTTCCTAGCTAGACCTTACCCCAGATAGTCCTCAACATAAGGTCCCTCAAACAACTTCAAAACAATTTTAAAAACAGGGGTAGGTGTGTAAATACAAAAATGAACTTAAGATCAAAGGAAGATCTACTAAAGGAAAGAAAAGATAAAAATCCTATGTATCATAAAGACTTAAAAGCAAAAAAAATAAAGGAATGAAGGTACTTGGTCTCCTGCAAAGCCGACCAGACAACCATCATAAGGCCTTAACTGGTCAGGGGATATTTGCAAACTTGTAAACGTCCCCCAGAACATTACATCGACTGAACTTCCTTGGTCGATCAAGACTTTGTGCACCTTTTGTCCTACAGTAACAACATATATCACCACTGGATCATCCTCATGGGAAAACACATCCTCCAGGTCGGAACCTATGAAACAGAGGGATGGCTCTGTAGGGCGGTTAGACCTCCTCGTATCCAAGGACATTACTGCTCGTGCATATCATTTTCACTTTGAGGTCGAGTTTCCTCCTCTAGAGAACCCTCATGTGATAGTGCTCAACTCCCCATGGATTGGAGTTTCTTGCATTTAATCTCCGGTTGCAACTTTTTCTCTTAGTTTCTCCTGGTTAGCCTCGACTAGTTGATAACTTAAGGCTATGCATCATTTGACACTATGCCCAAATGCCCTGTGAAACTCGCATCAGGCATCCCTTCGTGAACCCAAAAATCGGTCTGTATTTTGGGGAAACTTCAGCTTATCCGCTACCCCCAACATGCTTAAGAGCTCTTTGCATGATACTCGGAATCTGGGCCTGATCATCGTCTCCTCTCTGGCCCTTGTCTCGGGCTCCTCCTTCTTAGCAACGTATGGGACATACCTCAGATCCGTTCTCTTCTCGGTGGAGGCTTCATTGCTTCTGCTGGAACGGTCTCGACTGTTTTCCTTGTGTTTGGGTTGCTTCGACCGTGAGCCTTCATTTTTCTTGAGCACGACCTCGGTTGGATTGAATGGGCGAGCTTCACTTCTTACTTGTCTCCAATTGGTGCTTCAAGATACTGCTCCACTAGGACAAAGAGGGCTCTACCTATTGATCATACTTTGACGATCAAGTCAATGAGAGCATTCAAACTATAAAATTTGTTTCAGTCTAAAGTATTCAGAAAAGCGTACCTTTACTCGGGGTCTCAAACCCCTTTTATAGACATTCCTTCAATAATTTTCATCAATGAAAATATAATCTCAACATCCATAATATAATCTTCAACAACAATAATATCATTCAACAATAATCTGTTTTACCGTGTACCTGTTACTTTCGGATACCAACATTCTTAACCGCTTTTACTTGTATTTAATAATATTCTATAACTAATTCAATTATTCTTACATTTAATTAATTATCTTTTCCACATAAATTTACTAAAAAACCTAGACTGACCTTTTAACGAACTTTTGGACCCATGCCCGACCCAAACTGAGCTAGACATAACTCACACAACCAAATTGAGCTAGACATAACTCACACAACCAAACTGACCATACCTAAACTCTTGGACCGAAATCACAAGCATTTCTTGCTTGCCAGTACAGAAACCACAATAAAACTAATTGAATTTCACATTAATTCTCACTAAGTGGTCTCTAATGTCCACTAACAATTAAATCTCACTATTATTGTCTTAATTTCATGTTACGCCTATTGTTTTTCCACCATAAGAATGTCTCCAATGTCCACGAGCAATTAAATCTCACTATTATTCTCTTAATTTCATGTTAGGCCTAATGTTTTCCCACCATGAGAATATAAAGGGTTTATCATATCTTATGATTCTTTATCTTCCCATATGAAATTCAATCCCTTAATTAAAAAAAACATAATGAAAGTTAAAAAAAATTCAAAATTATATAAATCCTGTCTAGATCATATTACAACCCCTAAAAGATTAGAACAACTAGATACTTAAGAGGCAAACACAATATTAAGATGTTTACTCGATCTTCCGAGAACATAACTAATTAATTTGTCAAATCAACATTAAGAAAATGAAATTAACATCATTTTGTAATCTAGAATACTATTCTATTAAGTGGAACGACATTGTTTCCTTCAATACATTCATTACTACTATGAATTTTTATGTTGATTCTTAAAGAACTTTATGTTGGTTAGAAAACTGATAAATAACATAGAAATTAAATAATAAGCATAGTGAGTTATATTTTTTTATGTGGGTTATCATAATTGACCTAAGAAGTTGATTTTTTTAAAATATTTTGTTTTGTTTATTTATTTTTTATTTTTTCTCCTTACATAGTTCAAAAATTAAGTATATTGCACTAGTGATGATGGTTATGGTATTGTTCTG
Source organism: Phaseolus vulgaris (assembly GCF_000499845.2). Taxonomy (NCBI): domain Eukaryota; kingdom Viridiplantae; phylum Streptophyta; class Magnoliopsida; order Fabales; family Fabaceae; genus Phaseolus; species Phaseolus vulgaris. The sequence continues at coordinate 47,105,479 of NC_023752.2, forward strand.
ATAAAAAAAATATAAAATGGAGAACATAAATGCAGACAAATGAAATACAAGACAGAAGAAAAAAAATAAAAAATAAAATCGTATGTTTAACCTAGATAAAACTCTTTATATAAGTTAAATTTAAAATTTACATAAAAAAGTGCAATTTTCATCCGTAGAAAATAATATATATATATATATATATATAAAGAAAATATTACTTTATTTATAGATTTATTATCTAGATAAATAATAACAACCGTTATTAAATATTAATTTTGTACTTATATGTTTTTGTTTTCAACAAAAAATATTTTTTCTTATAAAAAATATGTTTTTCTGACGTGTAATGTATTAGAAATTGAAAGCATCAATACCAAAATTCCGGAAGTAAAACCTTCAATACTAAAATATGCAAAATGTCAAGATTCAATAAAGAAATGTGCAATTAACTCAAATCCTATAAAAATTGTTATTTTTATATTAATTACAGTAACTATAATGGTTTCAAATGCTGTAATTTAACAAGTATCTGTTAATTGGTTTTAAGTATGATAATTTTTTGGGATAAACATAAATCGATTTCAAATATGTTTTTCCATTTAAAAAAATATTTAGCTTGCAGATAAATGAATTTATATAGTATATAAGAAAGTAAAAAGAGGGAAATTAGAAGGCAATAGTACAGTGCACTTTGATTTATTTAGTGTAATAAATGAAAACATAACCGACTACCGAGAATGGTTCGTTCGACAACAACTGCTTGAGAGAGAGGGAGAGAGAGAAAAGTGCAGACAGTTGCAATATTGGCAGTGGCAGTGGCACACTCCCTCACTTTCTCATTCCCCTTCTCATGTATCAAAAGTTAAACCCTACTCCGACCTCACTTTCTCTTTCTCTTTCTCTTTCTCTCTAGTTCAATTCAACATGCCTCCGCCGCAGCCTCGTCGCGTCGACCCCAAAATCTGGAGGGCATGCGCCGGCGCCGCTGTGCACATCCCGAAGCTGCATTCTAGGGTTTACTACTTCCCTCAGGGACACATGGAGCACGCCTCTCCCTCACATTCGCTCTCCCCTGCCTACCGTTCCCCTCCCTTTGTTCTTTGCCACGTGTCCTCCCGTGATTTGCTCGCTGATCCATTCTCCGACGAGGTCTTCGCCAAGCTCCTCCTCACTCCCCTCCCTCACCCCTTCCACCACAACCAGAACGACGACAGCAACAGCCAAAACGAGGACGAAGACGACCGCGACTGCCAAAACGGCGTCGTTTCGTTCTCCAAAATCCTCACGCCCTCCGACGCCAACAACGGCGGGGGATTCTCCGTGCCGCGCTTCTGTGCGGACTCCGTCTTCCCTCCGCTAGATTTCCGCGCCGATCCTCCCGTCCAGCTTCTCTCCGTCACCGACGTCCACGGCGTCGCGTGGCGGTTCCGCCACATCTACCGTGGCACTCCACGTCGGCACCTCTTCACCACCGGCTGGAGCAAGTTCGTCAACCACAAGAAGCTCATCGCCGGAGATTCCGTCGTCTTCGTCAAGGACTCCGACGGGAACGTCTCAGTCGGGATCCGCCGTGCTACGCGCTTCGTCTCCTCTTCCTCTCTTGTGGAGGCGGAGCAGCCGCCGGCGCAGGGGGAGGGCTTTTCGCGAAGCGCTACCGGGAGAGTATCGCCGAAGGCGGTGGCGGCCGCGGCGGAGTGCGTGGCGCGGAACGCGCCGTTTGAAGTTGTGTATTATCCGAAGGCGGGTTTTGCGGATTTTGTGGTGAGTGCTGAGGTTGTGGAGGACGCGATGAAGTGCGCGTGGGTTGGTGGAATGAGAGTGAAGATAGGAATGGAGACCGAGGATTCTTCTAGGATGACGTGGTTTCAAGGGACGGTGACTTCTGCGTATGCCTCTGATAATGGACCTTGGCGCATGCTTCAGGTATACTTTGTTTGCATCGTGCTTGGTGATTGAGGAATTGCATGAATTAAATGTGTGATTGAGCCAATTTCGATAAATTTGTTGGAGAAGAAAATAAATAATCAAGGAAATAGCATGAATTAAATGTTTTTGTGAGTTAAAATTTAACTTGGGCACTCGAGCATTTTTGGAAGCTCATTCATGTGAACTAACTTATCAATGTACACCTATAAACTTGTTAAGTTAGTAATCAAATACTTATCTCAACTAATAGGTTTCCTTAGGTCAGAAGTTGATCCAAACAGGGTCTTTCTTGTGCTGAAAGAAAGGATGGGATTATGCAATGTGCTCTCGAAGTCTTGCTAAATGGTAGCAACTGGTCCTTATTTGGAAAACTAAAATTGGAAAGTTTATGTTAGAAAACATGCGTTTATTATACAACAAATATGAAAAAGTATTTAATAGTTACTATTTTTAGCCTTAATAGTATTTAAAAGTGGTATATTTTAATGTGCTCTCAAAGTATATATGGTTTATGAAGTATAAAAGTAAAATGAAATCTTGGGATCGTGATAACTTAATGTTTGGAATGGACTTACGAGTTTTTCTTTAAAAAAGTTGGAGAGGGTTAATTGTTTTGCTTTATATCCAATGGGATTAGTCTCGCTCAATGCATGTGGGGATGATTCTAGAGGGTAAGGAAGTTACATCTTATCATATGATCGATTCTGAATAATAGCGCATCGTGGCTACAAGAGGACAGTTTTAGAATAAGGGCAATACAGAAAATATTCGCCCTTCAGTATTAATGAAAAGAGAGAATGGAAACGTGATATTACCTAACATTTGGATACTTTATATTTACCTTATTCACTAATAGATTGAGCTGAGAAAATGGAAGACCCGCTGTACTTAAAGTTTCTTAAGATATATTATATCTGTGTTTTTACTACGACTTGGGTAAAGTTCTTTCTCTCCTGTAATATTGTATCAACGGATCCTAGTATTATGTTATTTGTGATTTGTGATGACATACTCTTTTAATTGATAAGAAACCTTTGTCTTGGAAAATTTAGTTTTATGATTTCTTATCTATCACAAATAGCTGCTATCGGCTTCTTACCATTTTTTATGATCTCAATATCATAGGTTAACTGGGATGAACCTGAAGTCTTGCAGAATGCAAAGCGAGTCAGTCCTTGGCAGGTTGAACTTGTTTCCCCCTCACTTGCACCCCATCCCGCCTTTTCCCCTTCAAAAAGGTTTAGAGCTGACCAGGGTTCTGGACTGTTAAGTGATAGGGAGGGAGACCCCTTCTTTCCTATGACAGGTTTCCCTAACTCAACAATGGGAAACATGGATAAAAGATTGTTGAGTTATGATACTTTTCCTGCTGGCATGCAGGGAGCCAGGCATGATCTATTTTCTGCATCTAGTTTTTCCAACTTTTTAAACGATAACTCTTATATGTACATGGGTAGTACTTCCTTTGGGAACAATACAGTGCAAAGTTTGGGAATTGTTTCAACAGAGCTAAACATGAGCAGTTCTCAATCAGATGACCTGTCACCACATAGCCAGAGTAGTTTACATTCCTTTGACACAGAGTTTACTGGGACCCGGCAGTGCAACACCAAAGTTGGTTCTGGTTCAATCCTGCTATTTGGTAAGATCATACAGCCTGCTGAAACTCATTTGCATGATGCTGCTGATTACATGGAACGTGATGGCAGCAGGGGCAACAAAGAAACTGAAGACAGTTGAAGCATGCTATTTGTGAAAATAGTTATGCAACAGATAAATACATGTACAGGTATGCTAATATATCTGATTGAATTTTGTCACTAATTCAATGACATAATCAGCTACTTTTGCTTTTATTGACAAAGTTTGTATTGAAGAAATGGATTATTTATCTCTATGCCTTTTATTAAACTGTCTCAACTCCTGGTTGAGGTATCCCTTATAGTCTGGTGGAGGGGTAGTTCTGATTTCTGACTAAGTTCTAGGTAAAATGATTCCTCAACACTCTTGCAATTTGATTTATTGATGACATAGATCTTATATTTCCCTGTAATCGTGTTATATATTTAAAGTAGTTAAAATTTAAGTTGACTTCAATTAATAATTCTTTTGTTTGCTTTAACTGGATCATCTTTTACAATTTCTCGATATTAAACATTTGATCTTAACATTTTGATCTAATGTGTCAAACCTTGGTCATAATTCATCCTATACTTGCAAATATTATTGACTGGAAAGCATGATGAAGTTTATCTTGTTTAGATCATGATGATAGTCGTTGCTTCATTATGCATAATACAAACTCATTATCATTGTGAATTAGTTCATTTTTGGATGTCTGAGTTGAAAATATGGTTTTAGGCCCGTTTATAATAATATTTTCCTCTGTAAATGATTTTTTTAAGTGTAATGGATCATGTTGCTGGAAGTAGTGTAGTTCATTGTGTGTATAAGGTGCAGCTTCTAGTTGCATTGACTTCAATTGCCAAAATGAGAATTATCTGTTTTCAAAATGATAGCTGTCTTTGTATATTACTGAATAGCTTATCCTGGCTAGCTTGATTTATTGTTTGATTCATTGATGGTTATGCTACTAAAATTCATGTATAAAGAAATTTGTGCTCATATGTGATGGCCTCTAATGCAGGCAATCAAGGCAGGCTGATAAGAAGCTGTCCATTCTTTGGGCCTTGTGGTGGTAAAACTAATGTTTCCGAGCTATCTTTATGTTTGGTATTGCTACAACTTGAATGATGAAACTAACTTCATAATATTCGATCAATTGTATGATATTAATATTTGCCATATTGTGTGTATATTTTAAATACATGCTCGTTTTTCCTCCTGTTCGATAATGGGACAAAAGGATTGAAGATTCCCTCATTGAAATTTTGGTTTAAATGGCCTTAGAACTTATCTACCACAGGTATTTATGTGAGTTGATTGAGTTAAACAACGTTACTTAAGTTTTTCTGTTGGAGCAAGTGACCGTGCATTGCAGGAGTTACTTAAATAAGTGACATAGCTCAAGAGATCTGAACAAATAGAAACTCATTTTTCAACATAAAATAAATAAATTAATATGGCTAAAGTTAGAAATTCACTTTACCAATTTTAGTATTGCAATGGTTTTTTTTAGTTTCTAAATGTGCGTGACATCTAAGCGTTTATACATTACCGATCCTCGTAGTCACTAAAAATGTGTTGAATTTAGATTTAATATATTTATATAGAAATATTTAAAGATAATTGAATCTCCGATTATTAAACATTACTATAGAATATTTAACTTAAAAGTATTTGAAGTTCTAATAATAAATATAGAAAATATATTTGGAGTTCTGTGGAATTCGTTCTGTACATCTCAATGTATTGGTAATGAATTATTTTAAAATTAATCTTTGATGAGTAAAATTCTTATGCAGGGTAATTTCCATGGTAACAGTCGAGCACTAGTTAAATCTTAGTCAGCCACACTGTTATTTTTTGTCATTCTGGATTGAGAAGTAGTCCTACTGTACTTTGATTTCTTTTATTTTTCATATAACTTTTATTAATACTGGAAACAAAATAATTTTAAAAGTCATTGTTAATTTTATTACTACTTTGTAAAATAAGTTAACAGGTTGTACTATAAGTGTATTGGAGAAAATTTGTAACTTGCATTTTGTTCCGATTTAGGGCTTATAATACTGTTGTTAGAGTCCTATCTCAAGTGTATAAACGTTTTTTTTTTTCTTTAAAAGGTGTTTTAGGGGACGGAATAATATTTAAATTATCTTGGTGTTTCAAACATGCAAAATTTCGTTAGTTGAAATTGAGGATATATATATAAATGTTTTTGATGGACAAAATTATGACATACATTAAACTATAAAATGAAAAATACTTTAAATATAGTACTTAATGTGTTGAAAATGGATGAAGCTTCTTATCTGTTGTTCTTGTGTGTGTTTGATGAAGAAAATAACAAGTTTGCTTTGAAGGTTGTAGTGATGTAATTATGTGATCTTGTATATTAGGTAGAGTATGTTTTAGGTTGCCTTTTGCTTCATGACCTACCCTTTATGCCTAATCAAGGTGGTAAGATGAAACACAAGAAGTGATTCAATGTTTTCCTAAAAGCTTTTTAAGTTTTCTTAGAAAATATGGTTCTACACAAAAATAAATATGTTTTTTTCAAAGTAATAGATTTATTTTTGAATTGTTCAAATGTTTTCAAACAATTTGTTGAGCCGTTATTTCTGTTAAGATAAGGTAGTTGTCTTTTAGAAAAACAATCTGTTTATTTTGAATTTAACCTGTTCTTTTTATAACAACTTTTTAAATGCTTTTGAAAAGTTGTTAGAAACTATTTTCTATATAAAGGGAGACTCTTCTCACATGAAATGTTGTTGAGAAATCACGTTGTAAACAAAAGAGTTTTCTGTGAGGATTTGAATGAGTTTTTTTTAAAGGTTTTCAAAAAGATCTTCAAGAGTGCTTGATCCTAGTGTGCCTTGATCTTGGTGGAGGTGTTTTTACTGGTGTGCTGCAATCTAGGTTCTTGCATCTTCTTTCAGGTGTTTTCCTTCCTTTATTCATTCTTGTGTAATGGTGTTTGTGTAAGACACTTCTTGATAGGGTTTCTTAAAGTGCAAGTAATGTTGAAATAGGGATTTTTAAGCTTTGTGTGCCTTGCTCTTGTAGAGTTCAAGAATTGCAAGGTGTTGTATTTGAATTGAATTGTTTTTAGTGAATTTCACCTTGGTGTGTGGTGAAACTGGATGTAGCTCGTTATGAATGAACCAGTATAAACTGTGTTTGCATCATTCTTCTCATCTCTGCACTCTTTTTATGCTTAATTGGATAATTTGTCAGGAAATCAATTTGTTCATTTAAAATTGAATATGTTATTTTTGGGCTTGATCATACTGTTCTTCTTTAAACTAGGGAAATCTTTTAATCACAAATATGCTTTTTGTTTCTAAGTGCTGAATGGTTTAAGAACAAACATTTTCTTTATAATAACATTGTTAAAGATTCATTATCTTTAAAGAATTGTTTTAAAAGAACTTGTGTTGATCACTTGGTAGTTGTAAAAATAATTCAACTGGTTTTGGATAATTTCTTTGTTTGATCTCAATACTAATCTGAATCAGTTCTGGTTTTGATAAAGTGTGATGAACAATAAATCCGTTCTTTTCAATATCAATTTGTTCTTTTTCTTCAGAACAATTTGAAACCAGTTTGTGTTTGTGAAAATTTTATAACTTCAATTCACCCCTCCCTCTAGAACTTAGACACTAATAGACCCAACAATTGGTATCAAGAGTTAGGACTTGTATTTTACTCAAGTTTGTGCATTATGTCTGAGTTTAAAATGCCTTTTGCTGAAGGTGCGTATATTAATAGACCTCCTATATTTGGTGGTGTGAGTTATGCATTCTGGAAAATTAGAATGATAATCTTCATGGAATCTTTTAACATGGGAATTTGGGATGTAGTGGTTAATGGACCTTTTGTACCTATGCAGGTTGTCAAAGAAGAAACAGTGAAGAAACCTTGGTCTGATTGGAGTGAAAGTGAAAGGAAGAAGGCTCAATATGACTCCCTAGCCAAGAACATCATCACCTCTGCATTGAATATGGATGAATTCTTTCGAGTGTCTCAATGCAACTCGGCTAAGGAGATGTGGGAAGTACTAGAAGTAACCCATGAGGGCACGAATGATGTGAAACAAGCAAGGAAGCACTCACTCATTTAAGAATATGAACTTTTCAAGATGCAATCAGAAGAAAACATTGCAAATGTGCTGAAAGCATTGCAGATGTGTAGAAACGATTTACACATATTGTAAATCATCTCATTGGACTTGGTAAGGTCTTTGACAAGGAAAAGCTCAACATAAAGGTGTTGAAATTCCTTGACAGGAGTTGGCAGCCTAAGGTAACAACAATCTCTGAATCCAGAGATTTATCCAAGATGTTCACTGCTGTATTGCTTGAAAAATTGATAGAGCATGAGCTAAAACTCAAAAGATTGAAAGAACAAGAAACAGTGGAGAAAAGAGCCAAAGGAATTGCCTTGAAGACTACCATAGAACATGATACAAGTGAGGAAGAGGAGAATCCTGAACATGATGAGACTTTGAGTTTGCTCACCAGAAAATTTAGCAGATTTCTAAAAAACAAAAACTGAGACAGAACTCAACAAAGAAAAAGGTACTCTAAATCCAATGATTCAAATTATTCTAGTTATACTTGCTTTGGTTGTGGTAAACCAGGTCACATAAAGATTGATTGTCCAAACAATCAAAATAAAGAAAAACCAGCCAACAAGAAGAGTGAAAGAGGCAGAGGAAAAAGAGCATATATCTCTTGGAAAGAAAATGAAGTCTCCTCAACAAGTGACTCCTCAACTGGAAGTGAAGAAGCAAATTTGTGCTTCATGGTGAATGATGAAGGATCAATCTCTGATTAGAAAAACAACAGGAAAAACCAGTGGTACTTGGACAATGGATGTTCAAAGCATATGACTGGTGATTTGGCTCAATTCACAAGTCTAAAACGTAAAGCTGAAGGGCATGTCACATATGGAGACAATAACAGAGGAGACAATAACAGAGGAAGGATTCTTGGAAGAGGAAATGTTGTTCAATCACAATTGAGAATGTCTTATATGTGGAAGAACTAAAGCATAGTCTTCTAACTATTAGCCAATTATGTGACAAGGGCTACCAGGTTAATTTTGAAGCAAACACCTGCACAATTTCATATGAAACTTCTGGTAAGGTGTTGTTTACAGGTAGAGGGGTAAATAACATCTATCTCTTAGATATCATGAACAATTGCTCTGAAAATGAATGTCTCTTATAAAAAAGTGATGAGTCTTGGCTGTGGCATAAGAGGTTAGCTCATATCTATACAAATCACTTGAATAAATTGAAATCTAAGGATCATTTTTCTGGTTTACCAAATATAAAGTTTCAAGATAACAGATTGTGTGATGCATGTGTAAAGGGTAAACAAACAAGAACTTATTTCAAAACAAAGGATGTGATTTCTACAAATAAGGCTTTGGATGTTGTGCATATGGATTTGTTTGGACCTTCTAGAAATGCTAGTTTAGCTGGAAATTTCTATGCTTTGGTAATTATTGATGACTTCTCAAGATATACATGAACTCTCTTTCTTGCTTCTAAAAATGATGCATATAAAGCTTTTAAGAAACTGGCTAAGGTTTTTGCAAAATGAAAATGATAATAGCATAAAACAGATTCAGAGTGATCATGGGGGAGAGTTTCAAAATGCTAAGTTTGATAGGTTTTGTGAAAAAACATGGGATAATACATAACTATTCATCCCCTAGGACACCCCAATAGAATGATGTAGTTGAAAGGAAGAATAAATCTCTTGAGGAATTAGCTAGGACCATGTTAAAAGAATCTAACCTACCTAAATATTTTTGGGCAGATGCAGTATACACTACTTCTTATGTGCTTAACAGAACTTTGATTAGACCTATTCTTAAGAAAACTCCCTATGAACTCTATAGAGGTAGAAAGCCTAACATTAGTCATTTTAGGGTGTTTGGTTGCAAATGCTTTATTCTAAAAAAATGGCAAAGATAATCTGGGAAAATTTGATCCTAAATCTGATGAAGGAATTCATATTGGCTATGCTATTAATGGACATGCTTACAGGGTGTATAACAAAAGATTGCTTACTGTGGAAGAATCTATGCATGTGGTGTTTGATGAATCTGATTGTTATTTGCCTAAATCTGTTCTGGATGAACCTGGTGTTAGATGATTTAAGAACCATTCTTCAAAAGAATCAATCTATTGATTTTGATGCTACTGATACATGTGATGTCAAAGAACCTATTGTGAATGCAGGATTGCCTAAAGAGTGGAAAACTCCCAGGGTCTCACACTTGACAATGTGATTGGAAAGATTGAAAAAAGGAGTCTAAAAAAGGAATTCTCTTAACAATTTCTGTAAGACAATGGCATTTGTTTCACAAGTTGAGTCTAAAAATATGGAGGAAGCTCTACTGGACAACAACTGGATAACAGCTATGCAGGAAGAGCTAAACCAGTTTGAATACAATGAAGTATGGTTTTTAGTTCCAAGAACATCTGAGACGAACATCATAGGAACCAAATGGGTGTACAGAAATAAGGTGGATGAACATGGGGCTATCACCAGAAACAAAGCAAGGTTGGCTGCTAAGGGCTACAACCAAGAAGAGGGAATAGATTTTGATGAGACTTATGCACCAGTGGCACGACTAGAAGCTGTTAGACTTCTCTTAGCATTTTCCAGCATAAAAGGATTCAGGTTATTCCAAATGGATGTAAAGAGTGCATTCTTAAGTGGTTATATTAATGAAGAAGTGTTTGTTTCTCAGCCTCCAGGATTTGAAGACTATAAACATCCAGAGCACGTGTACAAGCTCAAGAAGGCACTCTATGGACTTAAGTAGGCACCTAGACAATGGTATGAGAGGCTAAGTGAATTTTTGTTTCTCAAGGTTATAATCGTGGCACCTATGATAGAACCTTGTTCATAAAGAAAAAAAGAGAAGACATTATACTTGTACAAGTCTATATGGATGACATCATCTTTTGATCTACAAATGAAGAGATGTGTGAAGCATTTGTAGAAGCAATGAAAAGTATTTTTGAGATGTCAATGTTGGAAGAAATGAATTACTTTCTTGGATTGCAAGTTAAACAACTCAATGATGGAATTTTTATAAATCAAGCAAAGTACTACAAGGAATTGCTTAGGAAGTTTGAGATGGACAAATGTAAAGCAATCTGTTAGAATGGATGGCTTTAAACTAAAGGGGGGGGGGGGTGAATTGTTTAAAGAAGATTTTCGCAAAATTTGGAAACAAGAATGAATTTATCTCAGGAAATAATTGATAAGAAATTCAGTTTACCAAAAACAACAAACAAAATAGCAGTACCAGAAAAACAATCGGTTGTTTATACCACTAAACAACAAACAAAACTGAATTTAAAGAGATAGGGATAGAGAGATTGTACACAGATGTTTATACTGGTTCACTCCAAACCCAGAGCTACATCCAGTCTTCTCAGAAACCCTGAGGAAATCCACTAAGCAATCACAACTTGATCACTTACACAACAACCAAGAGAATGACCTTGAACACCTCAAGACACACACTCTCCTTGGCCAACACACCAACACTAAGATTGCTGATCTTGATCCCCTCAAGAACACACAACCAATCTCAGCAAACACAGAAACGAAACTTGTTTCACAGAGTAAAAGGATTAAACTTGTTACAGAAGATAATCTGAAATCAATACAAGCAGAATCCTATTCCACAACTTTGATCAATCACAAACTTTCAACAATCTCAACTTCTTTGAAAAAATCAAAAACTCTTAGCAAAAACTTGTCAAAGATTAATTGTCAAATTTGTTTTTCTGAATTTATTCAAAGATGTAGTTTGTTATCAAATCTTAACAAACTCTTAAATTGCATTAAAAGATTGGTCAAAGCATTTAATGTCTGGAGCGCAAGCAGTTAAATCATTTAATGCTTAGTCAAAGATAAAACAGTTTTTATGTTATGGTCCCAAAACAAACAATCGGTTGTTTCTTCGTATCAATCGGTTGTTTTGGTTCTTAACAGTTCAACCATTTTAAAAACAGTTTTCAATCTTGTCTAAAAACATCTAAGTATAAACAATCGGTTGTTTCGATAAAACAATCAATTGTTTTAACTTAGTTTGAAAACATTTTACTTTCACAAAGATTGAGATGCTTATGCTTTAGATTCGATCAAGGGGTGGATTACAATATTCAAACTACCCCGGAACTATACTAAACCAGCACAGCAACACCAAGCACTGCAAAGGCTTCATCATCCTTCAAAGGGTTTGGATTCTTTAAAGCTTGAACACCACTTGGTTCAACACAATCAACACTCCAATCTCAACAAGCTGTCAACTGGATCAGGATCATGCAGGAAAATCAGTAGATCAATCAAAATACAGGGGATTAATTGGTTCTTTATTATACTTAACTGCTAGCAGGCCTGATATTATGTTTGTTCTATGTTTATGTGCCAGATATCAATAAGATCCAAAGGAATCACACCACAATGCAGCTAAGAGAATCCTAAAATACTTGCAAGGAACCAAAGATGTTGGACTATGGTATCCAAACAATGTTTCCCTGAATTTAACTGGTTTTTCAGATTCAGATTTTACAGGTTGCAAGATTGATAGGAAAAGCACAAGTGGAACTTGCCACATGCTTGGATCAAGTTTAATCTCTTGGCACTGCAAGAAACAAGCATGTGTTGTTCTTTCTATAGCAGAGGCATAATACATAGCAGATGGAAGTTTTTGTGCTTAAACACTATGGCTAAGGCAACAACTAAGTGATTTTGAAATTCTTTTAAATAAAATACCTATCAACTGTGATAACACTAGTGCCATAAATTTGTCTAAGAATCCAATTATGCATTCAAGAACTAAACATATTGAAATTAGACATCATTTTCTAAGAGAACATATAGCTAATGGAGCATGTGATATCAAATTCATTGGTACTGAATTTCAATTGGCTGACTTGTTTACTAAACCTCTTGCTAAAGATAGGTTTTACTTTCTATTAAATGAATTGGGTATTATTAGCTTAAACTGTCCACTTCACTAAGAATTCAAATATGTTATCTCCTACTTTAATGTGTTGATTTTCCTGTTTCAGAATCACAACTATGACTAGGAAAGAGAAATAATTACTTTCTTCTCTCTCTTTGACCATTGACTGCTTTTATGGTTATTGACTAGCAGGTTTATGACATTTATGTGTGGAAATCCTAACTGATTTGATACATTTATTTTGCAACAAATTTGATTTGTTAGTAGAAACATGTTTCCAATATATTCTTGCATCATCCAAAACTATACCCTTCTCTACTACATAGAATCAAATTTATACTACATTTGTTTTCTTGATTTTGCTTTCAAACCCGTGATTCCTAAAATATGATTTGGTGTTCTATATAAATCTGGTTTAAAACAATATTATCTCACACTTTTCCTTCTTTGCTACAAGTTGTCCAGATTCACATCTTCTACTCCATCATTTTTTTATCTTTCATCATATGAATTTTGCACTAACATTCCTTCTAGCTGGAACTATCTCTCTTGCTGAATAGGTGCAGATAAAACAGATTAAGCAATGGCTTCTTCTTCACATAGAAGGAAGAAATCCAAAGAGCAACCTGACAACAACCAATGCATTCTGGAAAACTGGTTTGTTGGAGATTCTGAAGCTATGACAAAGTTCATACATGAGACAAGCAGGAAGCAAATCAATGTACCCAAGGTGTTGGAATTTTCATGGCTGAGGAGTGAAAATCTGACAAAAGCTAAAACCTTTCTCAAGCATCAAAAGCAGAAACACTTCCTAGAAATGTCTGGAAATGTTTATGCAGACCTAGTGAAGGTGTTCTATAGTAATCTTGTTCAAGATGGCAAGAATCTTGTTTCCTATGTGAAAGGAGTGAAGCTGAAAATCACAAGAGAGGTATGGAGCAACACTGGTGGAATTAAGTACTCAGGAATGAAAGTGAGCAAAGGGAATACTGTTGGGATTCAAGAGTTCAACAAGATGCAGTTTTATAGAAGCTGTGTGAGGAATCCTACTGAACCAGTAATTAGATTTCATGCAGGTAATTTGACTATGATTCCAAGACTTTTAGCTCACATTATTACATGGCAACTCAATCCTAGAGGTAGCAATCATGTTGTTCTTCATGAGGAAGACTTGATATTGCTTTACTGCATAATGAATCAACTCTAGGTAAATTGGGTGAGTACTATGAAGGAGCATACGCTCAAATCAACAAGGCTCCCTGATCATCACTTTCCTTATGCAATATTTGTATCCAAACTAATTAACTATTTTGAAGTGGATACTACAAATGAAAGAAATGACACTATCAAAGCAACAAGTGAGATAGACAATTCTACTCTCATGAAAATGGATTTTCATAAGGAGGAAGACAATTGGGTTTTTATAAGGAATGTTGCTCACAGAGTTGAGCATGGAGCCTCCAATCATGGAGATGTAGAGGAAGAGGATGTTGGAGTGCCTATGGAAGATGAAACTGTGCAGGGTGCAGAGGCATCATGTTATATGATGCATAATTTATCATCACACATAGTGGAATCACCAACTCAACCATCTATGCATCATAGAGAGGAATCACCAGTTCATTCATTCATGAATGAAGATGTTGCTGCCACAAATTACAATGCACTGGTTGCATACCAATAACCTGAATATAGAGGTGAACATTTATCAATGTTTGAAAGATAGGTTCTTAACATGCTTGATACACTCACAGATGGTCAAAAGACCTATTTTGAAATGACTCAAGCTAGGTTTCAACACCTAGACTATCAAATTGAAGGGGTTCAGGAGCAGCTAGTTGAACTTTACTACAAGCACAAGTGATTATTTTTAAGTCTTTCACATATATGTCTTGTTGAACAATTTGATTGTGGATTTTCTGCACTGGTTATGTTTTAATTTCTGGAATGTAATAACACTTTATGATGTTTTTTATTTGAACTGTCATGTATGGCTATTGTGTGTTTCCTTTTACTTTATGCTCTCATTCTGTTTGATGAATCCAAAGGGGGGAGAAGAATAGCTCATAGAGGTTGTTGATTAGTTGAAGAATAGTTCATGTAAGTTGCTGCAAGTTCAGGATTTAAGTTGCAGGGAGGTATAACACTTCTCCAATATGTTTTGTTTTGCCTTTAAGGTTTTATGTGTATATTCTGGAATCTAGTGCAATACAAATGTGTATATCATGACCTTCCTTCAATGTTGTGCAAATCAATGAGGATTTGTCTCCATCAAATAGGGGGAGATTGTTGAAGATTGATGAAGCTACTTATCTGCTAACCTTGTGTGTGTTTGATGAAGAAAATAACAAGTTTGCTTTGAAGGTTATAGTGATGTAATTAGATGATCTTGTATATTAGGTAGAGTATGTTTTAGGTTTCCTTTTGCTTCATGATTTACTCTTTATGTCTAATTAAGGTGGCAAGATCAAGCACAAGAAGTGATTCAATGTTTTCCTAAAAGCTCTTTAAGTTTCCTCAGAAAATCAGGTTCTGCACAAAAATAAATCTGTTTTTTTCAAAGCAATAGATTTATTTTTGGAATGCTCAAATGTTTTCAAAATTCTGTTAGGGCACCAAATAGTTTGTTGAGCCGTTATTTCTGTTAAGATGAACTAGTTGTTTTTTAGAAAAACAATCTGTTTGTTTTGAATTTAACCTGTTCTTTTTATAACATCTTTTTAACTGCTTTTTGAAAAGTTGTTAGAAGTTGTTTTCTATATAAAGGGAGACTCTTCTCACATGAAATGTTGTTGAGAAATCACGTTGTAAACAGAGATCAAGAGTTTTCTGTGAGGATTTGAATGAGTTTTTTTTTAAAGGTTTTCAAAAAGATCTTCAAGAGTGCTTAATCCTAGTGTGCCTTGATCTTGGTGGAGGTGTTTTTACTGATGTGCTGCAATCTGGGCTCTTGCATCTTCTTTTAGGTGTTTTCCTTCCTTTATTCATTCTTGTGTAAAGGTGTTTGTGTAAGTCACTTCTTGATAGGGTTTCTTGAAGTGCAAGTAGTGCTGAAATAGGGTTTTTCAGCTTTGTTGTAGGGTTCAAGAATTGCAAGGTGTTGTATTTGAATTGAATTCTTGGTGTGAGGTGAAACTGGATGTAGCTCGTTATGAGTGAACCAGTATAACTGTGCTTACATCATTCTTCTCATCTCTGCACTCTTTTATGCTTAATTGGATAATCTATCAGGAAATCAATCTATTCATTTAAAATTGAATCTGTTATTTCTAGGCTTGATCATATTGTTCTTCTTTGAACTGGAGAAATCTGTTAATCACAAATAAGCTTTCTGTTTCTGAGTGTTGACTGGTTTAAGAACAAACATTTTCTTTATTATAACCTTGTTAAAGATTCATTATCTTTAAATAATTGTTTTAAAAGAACTTGTGTTGATCACTTGGTATAAATCTTGTTCTTATAGCTGCTGTAAAAATAATTCAATTGGTTCTAAATAATTTCTTTGTTTGATCTCAATACTAATCTGAATCATCTTTGGTTTTGATAAAGTGTGCTAAATAATAAATCTGTTCTTTTCAATATCAATCTGTTCTTTTTCTTCAGAATAATTGTAAACCAATTTGTGTTTGCGAAAATTTTATAACTTCAATTCACTCCTCCCCTCTTGAACTTAGACACTAATATACCCAACATAATATTCCTATCTTATACACACTTAGTTGGAATATATTTTTGTTAGAATTTTTTTTTCCAGTTAGATGCTCTACAAAATTGTATTTCATTGAATCTAATATTTTAAAATTGATCAATTTAATTAAATTAAAATTAAAGATTTACTGAAGAGGTTTTTGTATTAGTATTTTTTATAATTTTTCATAATGATGATTAAAAATGAATAAAATTAATTATTTTAAATGTAATGTTAATGTATGAAATTAATAAAATCTATTTTTTCATCACAAATGTAACACCCCGAAAATACATCGAACTATTACAATACAAGTTTATTGATTTCTATACAAACTTGAAGTTTTTCAAAATATTTCTATTACAAGATTATGATTTATAGAAATACAAATATTAACAATGTAAAGTTCAAAATAATATCGTAAAGCCCTTCAGAACCTCTGACATTTGTACGATCATCTGCTCGTGTACATAGTACAGTCATCGAAGTTCACAACACAACAAGAAAAACAAGGGTAAGTTAGTGAAAATAAATTTTTATAATATACACAATTATATCAAAAGAGATAACCAAATTACATGGATCAATTTCTCAATTATTCAATCTTCTTCAAATCCCAACATAAAACAATCACATAGATATTGCATGGATCTACACATCTAGGATATTCAACAAACATAATAATAACTAACACCTTTCAGAAGAATCGTATTAAGTAAGTCCTACTACAGACTAACACCTTTCAGAAGAATCGTATTAAGTAAGTCCTACTACAGACTAACACCTGATCCAAAGATTACCAATGAATCTAAGAGAATGGATCAAGGTAAGTTCAATACAACCCAAGTTGTGCATCTCATATGTCACGATGTGCATGAACTCCTCCATCAGCTTCTCACCACTTGATATCTTAGTCTATGTGACTTAGATCATCAGTGAAGCTCAGAGATCTTTGTTACCACATAGGCATCAATACTTAATACACAAACAATCATCAATCCATACTTTATCCCAAATGTATGAATTCAATTTCATACCATCATCACACAATATCATTCAAAATGTGATCCACAACATTCAAAACTCTATTTAACATAAAAAAACGACACTTAAATACTAAACCATCAAAATCTAATATTTCTACAAGTTTAAATAATATATAAACAAACAACACAATATATATATATACACACAACATCCCTACAAGAGAAATTGAATATTAGGACCATGTCCCCTCCACATCAAGATTTTCTAGCCTAGGGTGCTATTAAAAATTAAAGTTAGTTTCCTTTACCTGAAATTCCTTATTTTGATGGAACCACTCCAAAATTTAGGAACCTAGAGCAAGTTATCCAAACATTACCGAATTTTAGTATGAGCTTGAGAGAAACATTTTTCTCAATTGGTGACTAAGATTGATGACTAAATCATAGAGAAAAACAAAGAATAAGGGATCTTTAGAGTAAAACTGAACTTACTCTATTTGAAAATCTGATTAGGTAGAAATGTACCCTGACTCCTCAGCTACAACATGGTGTGATCAAATTTTGGAATAGATGAGGCTTGGGAGAGAAATTTAAGAGAGAAGGGAGAGGGAGAGAGAAAAAGAAAGAAGGTGAGGACGACGGGGGGGGGTTCAGTTCCTTGTTTTTTTACGTATCCCCACCTTCAAAAAATCTTGTCCTCGGAAATTAGCTTATCAAGAAAGATAAGAATATGATTATCTTATCTTTTCTTTTATTTTTCAAGTGAAATTACATCATATGATATTTCACAATACTTTAACTATATTGATATTTCTACCATGAAGTTACCTTACTTGAGAACCCAAAATTTTAACTGACTCCACTTTAAAAGAGAGATCTTTTATTTAACTAAATCAGACACTAGAATGTGATTATGACCAATTATATATATTTCCTTAGTTATGATGTATGAAAGACATAATGGATGTTAGTTAACGGAAGAGACAAAACAAGTTGATAAGCAGTAAAACCTATTCTCTTGCGAATCTAATAAGGACCTATGAACTTTAGAGTCATTCTTAGATATGATTGCTCTCCTTACACCAATGAATGACGTAACTTCAGAAAATTGTGATCATCCATAGGGAAATCTAAAGGTCTTCTTCATTTATCTACATCAGATGTTTTCCTGATCGAAGATGTCTTCAATCATCATAGTTTTCAAGATTTGGCTCACAGTTGTTGATAACTGAAGAGATGAAAAAATACGGTGAGTTTATTTTTTATTTGCTTGACTAACTTCCTCATGGTTCATATCAATGAATGCTTTGATGTATTTTTCCTCCATCTCAAATAGATTATCTAGGCCAACCCCATTATCTTTGAGTATTTTGCAATATTCTTGCTCAAAGGTTCTTGTCAAATTGCCTAAGAGATTTTCATGTGACTTACCTTTATGATCTACGACTTTGTTGTATTCTCAGAGACATCTCAAACCAACCTCTCCGCAAGCATATCTCTAATAACATTCATGATATCCAGTCCAAGCTTATACTAATATAGGCAACACCAATTTACAAAGAAATGGAATCCATCAAACCTTGATATAGATATAACTAAATCAAAATGGATTCTTCCCATATTTATTGGGAAAACCTCTTTTACTTTCTAATGGTCATATATGGGTGTCAACATCACTGACTCATTTTGTTCTTCAATTTCGAGCTATAATATTCTCATATTCGAAAGAATGTAACATCAATTACTAGAGACCTCTGCTTAGAACTAAGAGTAAGATCTACCACCATATCACTCCACTCAATACCATGTCCTAAAGGATTCATTCTCCCCCTTATTAAAAGATAAGAATAACTCAACCAAACACAAACTTCCTTAACATTAGTTACAATACCCAATATCACCAATCTCATCAAACATAGAAACGAAATTGTTCAACAGAGTACAAGGATTACACTTGTTACAAAAGATAATCTGAAATCAATACAAGAAGAATCCTATTCCAACACTTTGATCAATCACAAACAACTTAGCAATCTCAACACTTTGAAAAACTCTCTTAGAAAAACTTTGTCAAAGATTCTTAATTCTTAAATCTGTTTTTCTGAATATATTCAAAGATGTAGTTTGTTATCAAATCTTAACAAACTCTTAAATTGCATTAAAAGATTGGTCAAAGCATTTAATGACTGGAGCGTAAACAGTTAAATCATTTAAAGCTTAGTCAAAGAAAACAGTTTTTCTGTTATGGTCCCAAAACAAACAATCAATTGTTTCCTCGAATCAATCGGTTGTTTTGGTACTTAACAGTTTAACCATTCAAAACAGTTTTCAAACTTTTTCTCAATAGACCTAAGTACAAACAATCGGTTGTTTCGACAAAACAATCAGTTGTTTTTACTTAGTTTGAAATCATTTTGTTTTCACAAAGATTGAGAATGCTAATGCTTTAGATTTAATCATAGGGTGGATTACAACATATAAACTACCCCAGAACAAGTCTTAAACCAGCACAACAACATCAAGCACAACAGAGGCTTCAACATCCTTAAAAGGATTTGGATTCATCAAAGCTTGAACACCACTTGGTTCAATAACCTCTTCACCACTTTTCTCACCCAATTATTTGCTTTACCGAAAGCATATCATTATCTTCCATAGGTAGAATGTGCATAGTCTTCATTAACTCATCCCATATTACTCATACTGAGTCATTTTTCTTCACTGTATGTGACAAGTAGGTGATAAAATTCATGGAAATATTATTTCACTCTCATCTCGTGAATGTCAAAACTATGTTAACATATTTCCTAGTCTTTATTCGTAGGTGATAAACGCATTGTCATAAAATATTCTAAGAATGTAAAGATCAAGCATAGACACTTCCATGTTATCGTATTCTTCCTGACGCTTGGACGATGTCTGTATCGTCTGATATATATGTTGAAGATGGTTGCTACCCCTTCAAGACATATGTTTGATGAAGCCATTTGTGTAAATTTCATTTGTATTTACATTTGCTCTAAAAATGTCTTAGGTATAGTTTAGAGGTTGTTTAGAGTATGCTTTTTGCTAGGTAACTCACCTTTTAACCCCTGACCATATGATAAGAGCAAGCACAAGTTTTATGAACCTGTTTTTCACATGTTTTTACAAAAACATCCTTTACTGCATAGAAAATAAATATGTTATTTTCTAAATGAATATATTCTTTTCTTAAGTTGATGCTTTGATTAAATGTTTTCAAAAATCATGTTTTGTGCATCATGTATTTTGTCTAAGTCTTCAATCCATCAAAACGACTGTGTTTCACTTGTTAAGAAGTTTTTGTTATCATTTTGAAAATAAATCTGTTCATCTGTAAATGAATAGATTCTTTTTAATCTGGTGCCATGTTTACCTTAAAAGGCTTTTTATGTTTTATCCTTACACCAGGGTGTTTGACTAAGTCTCCTTCACATAACAGATTTTCTAACTACCTTTGAAAATAAATCAGTTCATTTTATTTTCAATCTGTTCTTTTTATAACAACTTTAACTGTTTCTTGAAAATCAGTTATAAGATGCTTTTCTATAAAAGGAGAGTTAGTTCCTGCGTTTAAAGGTTGATCATACAATTGAGAAAACAAGTTTTACAACAGAGAACTAAGGATTTTTAGAGAATTAGCATGTGTTCTTGAAAGATTTTCCAAATCACAAAGTGTGCTTGTTCTTGGTTGTCTCTAAGGCTTGGTTAGAGGTGCTGCTACTGTGTGAGCAATCTGTTCTACTAGTCTAAGGCAAATTTTTGCATTCTCCATCAGGTGTATTTGTTTCATATTTCCAATTCTTGTAAAAGTGTGATTGTAAACTCTTCTTGATAGTGTTTCTTGAAATCTATGGCAAGGTTCTTGTAGGGTTCAAGAACAGTGGTTGTGTAAGTGTGTTTGGTACATTTGTTTAGTGGATTTCACCTTGGATTAGGTGAGACTGGATGTAGCTCATTTGAGCGAACCAGTATAATTTTTGTGTGTTCAATTTCTCTTCATCCCTGCACTCGGTTATTGCTTATATGTTAATCTGTCAGAAATTGAATTTGTTTAATTAAAAATAAATATGTTCTTTATGGGCTTGTTCATTCTGTTTTTATTTTTTGGAAAATCAGTTTGGTTCTGTTAAGAAGATATATGAACTGTTAAATACAACTGGAACAGTTTGATTGTGATAGGTTACTCAATTGATTGTCAAGCTAGTAATTGAACCTTTATCACTTGCTTAAAAAATTGAAGGTCACTGATTTTTTTTTTTCATAATATCCTGTTAAAAATCAGTGTGTGTATAGCTTGCAAATCAATTTGCAAAACTTCAAGAATTTATTGGCTGATATAAACGTTTTCATACATAAACAGTGTAAAAATAAATTTGTTCATTTCTAAATAAATCGATTTATTTTTGTGTACTGTAATAAAATTTGAATTTGTGCAAAAGTTTTAAAAGGTCAATTCAACCCCCCTCTTGAACTTTGACACTATTGAACCCAACAATATATAAGTTCCAGCATGCATACGATGCTCGTAAACTTGTGCATCTGCTTTGTGTTGCCTAAGGGGTTTATTTTGTTATGAGCTTCTAATAAGTTCATCAATACTAGGATCGTCTATTGTGATCATTCTCAATTATATCATCTGATCATTTATCTAATGTGTTCTTTTTGCGAGCTTTACCTAAAACATTCTTTGTTTGTCGAGAGTTTGTTCTTATGTGTTTCTTTTTCATATGATAGTATTATTTATGCAACATTATTTATTTTCAATGTTCTCTTTGGATATGTTATCTATCTAAAGATTGAACATAAAGACTGGGTCGCCTAAGGAGCTTGTTGATGACTATTTTACGGCAAGTGTACCATGTAAGAAGTAATATTTTGT
The DNA here is from genome assembly GCF_000499845.2 of Phaseolus vulgaris. Classification (NCBI taxonomy): domain Eukaryota; kingdom Viridiplantae; phylum Streptophyta; class Magnoliopsida; order Fabales; family Fabaceae; genus Phaseolus; species Phaseolus vulgaris. Next base: position 47,127,593 of record NC_023752.2, read on the forward strand.
TCCTAAGGACGGATATCAAACCCACAAGAAACAACTGAATTCTCAAGTATAATATTCACTAAATAGAAAATAATATATAAAAGTTTGTTGGAAGTTTGTTATGTATGAGATTGCAAAAATGTAAATAAAGCAAAGTAAAAACTTATTTGATTCGGGATTGGGGTTCATCCTTCTCACTCTTTTGTATTATGAAAATCATATAATATTCTATCTTTGATTCATATTGATGCCCATATAAAATTTATTTATATCAATTCCTCGCATATAAAATTATTAAGATAGTCTCTTAAATATAAATTCTTTGCATTTTTATAAAAACTTTTTATCGTTACGAATAGATGTTGATAGCAATTAACATTTCAAATCTATTCCTAGCATTCAAATATGTTAAGTACTATCATATAGGTGAAATGCTTAGAAGTACTTTCTAGTCAAATAAGGATCACAATCATGATAAATCAAGCATTGAGAATAAAATGACAATATCAATCATCAATCAAGAACAAAATATTATGTTTAAATATCACCTCAATCCATAAGAGTTTGAATAGATTACTCCCAATCTCAAAGGGTAGAATTAGTGATAAGTGTCAAATTTCAGTAATATTTCATAATAAAATATAGGCACTCATGGGTATTAAATGATAAAATAAGTGTAAAATAACCCCTAATGTATTAAATAATACCTTTTTACATATTTTATGATTTCAATTTAAATAAGAACGATTTATTCTCAATTTTGTGTTAATTTCATTATTTTAGGAAAGGATGGAGATAACTGCCCCAAACTAAAAGGGGAAGTTGGAACGCACCAGCATCTCCAAAGTTGCCCCAAACTCACAAAAAAGCCAAGACGCCACCAGTGGATCTTGCACAAGCGAGTTCATTCTCACTTGAGCGAGATTGCTCCAGTAATGTTAGGCCTTTTTACATTTTAGCGCCCAAGTGAGAAGTCACTTAAGCCCAATAAAATTAGGTTAAATAAGAGGCTTAAGGCACAATCCTAGTGTGCAAGATTGAGAAGAAAACACCACTGAGTGAATTGTAATGCAATTGGGAGAATAAAAGGTGTTAGAAAACCCTAGAGGAGGTAGCTGTCAAGGAGAAATATTTGGAATCTTCTTTTCTCGCTCTCCCTGCAGGCATCGTGTGTGGCTAATTCTACCCTTTGGGATTGGGAGTAATCTGTTCAAACTCTTATGTATTGAGGTGATATCTAAACATAATGTTTTGTTCTTGATTAATGATTGATATTATCATTTTGTTAGTAATGCTTGTTCGCCTTGATCTCGAAATTTAGATTTGACTGAAAAGTACTTCTAAGTGTCTAACCCAAATGATAATGCTTAACATATTTGAATGCTAGAAATAGATTTGAAATGTTAATTGCTATCAACGTATGATCTGACTGATAAGTTTTTTTTATAAATATGCGAGGAATCGATATTTTGGTAGCATCTTAATGATTTTATATGCGAGGAATCGATATAAATGATTTTTATACGGGTATCAATATCAATCAAAGCACACAATATTGTCATGCTAATAAAAATACAAAAGAGTGAGAAATATGAACCCCAATCCCTATTTTTCCAATATGAACCCCAATCCCTAGTTGTTAGAGGAATAACTATAAAAGGGGTTTGAGACCCCCGGTAAAGGGATGCGGTTTCTGAGTACTAGAGACTGAAACTGATTATTATTTTGTATGCTCTCACTGACTTGATCGTTGAAGTGTGATCAACAGGTAGAGCTCGCTCTATCTCAACGAAGTGTTGTTCCAGTACACCAAGAGGAGGCATATTAGAAGCGGAGCTTGCCCATCCAGTCAACTCGAAGGTAAACCGGCGAGAACATATATATATATATGTATATGAGTATGTATGTATGCATGTATGTATGTATAAAAAATGACTATTTAGTGGTAATGATATGAGAGTGTGAAATTAGCAACCTGATTCAATTAAGTGTTAAGGCATAGATGAATATTTACATGATAACACACAATCTTAATCTGAAATTCGTGCTTAATTAAGACATTCATGATTTTGATAATAATACAAAACACCATGTTTTTGGTGTGCTTAACTACTTGGCTTAATTTGAAACAAGCATTAGATGAATTTTTAACTAAGTGTCACACATAAGATACAAAACCCAGATATAGTCATAGAAGTTTTAGACTCAATAAGCTTAAAGCGTTAAACGCTTATCCACAGGAGATGAAGAGAACAATAAAATGCATTGAGTTTGCAAAAGATGTAGGATGTAGATAATACCTGAACATGATCTAGTTGAAGACTTAAAAGAGCAAAATGTAAATAACCTTAAACATGATACACGTGTATTCAACACAAGATACATTACAAAATGTAAGACGTTTAAGAGTTATAAGAGGTGATCTAGGACATATTCATAGAATCACTATGACATAGTGCACAGACCATCAGATTTTGTTTGGTCAAAATGGTGTTGTCAGAAGAGAAGTGAAGGAGCATAGAAAAAAAATGTCCTTTTCCAAAAAATTTGAGTACAACAACAAAATATGCTAACGTAAATTCAAAACATATTTTGAAAAGGATCTAACACAAGAACAAGCTACAATACACAAGCTTCAACAACCTAATTTAGAACATGTAATAAAATGAAGTTTATGTACCCTGTGGGTTATGACTCACCTTTCTGTATTCTTGACATAATTGGGAGGTTACTTGCCACAATTAATTGTCATCAAATGGAGGTTTCTTACTACAATTAATTGTCATCAAAGGGAGGTTAATTACCATTAATTGTATTTATTATTGTTGTCTCCTAGAACCACTATATATAGTGGCTTCCTTCAAACAATGTAACACACAACAAACAGAAACACACTTGCTTCCTCTCTCTTTTCCTATACTTTCTATTTCTTCTCTTGGGTGTAAGTGTTTAACCCATATAGAGAGAATTTGTTTTGGGGCTATTTATCTATTAGCCTAAGAGGAATTCATTGTACTCCCAATACCATTATAGTGGAAGTTTTGGCTCTCTCGCCGGTGGGTTTTTACCTCTATTTAAAGGGGTTTTCCACCTAAACAATTCTGGTATCATTCTCACTTTACTTGTTACTTTAATTTCTCATAATCTTTGGTTGAAATTATTACGCTTCCGCACACGATATCCCTACAAATTGGTATCAGAGCTTTTCGATAATTCAACCAGGATTTGTTGTTCAATAATGTCAAAATTGGATATTGAGAAATTTGATGGTAAAATCAGCTTTGCTATCTGGCGAGTTCAGATGCTAGTTGTTCTCACCCAGAATGGTTTAAAGAAAGTTTTGACAGGTAAAATGATGAGACCAACCACTATGACAGAGGAGCAGTGGGATGAGATGGATGAAAAGGCATTGTCTGCAATCCAGTTATGCTTGTCCCGTGAGGTGTTGCGTGAGGTCATCAACGAGAAAACTACAGCAGGCATATGGAGTAAATTGGAGTCTCTATACATGACCAAAAGTCTTGCAAACAAACTTTGGTTAAAGGAGCGAGTTTTTACACTCCGAATGTCCGAAGGTACTCCCAACCAATCTCACCTTGATGAATTTAATTCCATCATAATTGATTTGGAAAATTTGGATGTTAAAATTGATGATGAGGATAAAGCCGTTCTACTTATTTTTTCTCTACCACCCTCGCATCGACAATTCAAAGAAATTATGTTATATGGTAATTATCTTACCTTACGCTTTGATGATGTCAAGACTAATTTACTAGCCAAAGAAAAATTTGATACTCACTTTCATTCTGAAAGTTCTGGTGAAGGATTAGTAGTTAGTGGGAGAAACCAAGAGAAACGTAGGAACAATAAGTATAAATCTAGGTCAAAATCTATAGGCAAGAACTCCAAATATTGTCGTTATTGCAAGAAAAAGGGACACGAGATCTCTGAATGCTATAAATTGAAAAATAAGCAAGATAGAGAAGATAAGGGAAATGGTAAACAACCAGAAAAATTTGCCGAAGCTAGTATTGTTGAAACTGAATCTGATGGGGATTGTTTTGTAGCTTCCAACACTGAACAAAGGTCTAAATATGAATGGATTCTTGATTTTGGTTGTACTTTTCACATGTCTTACAATAGAGATTGGTTTACCACACATGAACCAGTTTATAATGGTCTTGTTTTGATGGGAAACGATGCTCAATGCAAAGTTGTTGGTGAAGGAACAATAAAAATCAAGACACATGATGGAATTGTTAGAACTTTAACAGGTGTCAGATATGTCCCTAAGTTGAAACGAAATCTCATTTCCTTAGGCACCCTTGAATCTCATGGGTGTAGATACTCAGCTGAAGGTGGAGTTTTAAAAGTGTCTAAATGAACTCTTGTGTTACTAAAGACAATTCGATGTGATAGTTTGTATGTGCTGCAGGGTTCAACTGTTACAGGCTCTGCAGCTGTTGCCTCACCCAACAAAAGATAACACCAAGTTGTGGCATATGAGATTAGGCCACATGAGTGAGAAGGGAATTATAATTCTCAAGAAGAAGGGTCACCTTGGTAACCACTGTACTGGAAAGGTTGATTTCTGTGAACATTGCATTTTTGGTAAGCAGAAAAATGTTAGTTTTTCTAAAGCCATACACAGAACCAAAGGTACTTTGGATTATATTCATTCGGATATTTGGGGTTCGTCAAAAGTTCCCTCCAAAGGTAAATGTCGTTATATGATGACAATTATTGATGATTTCTCACGAAAATTGTGGGTGTATTTTCTCAAACATAAGAATGAAGCATTTTCCACTTTTAAAGAGTGGAAATTATTGATTGAGAATCAGACTGGCAAGAAGATAAATAGGTTAAGGACAGACAATGGCCTTGAGTTTTGTTCGAATGAATTCAATGATTTCTGCAAAAAGGAAGGCATTTCCAGACACTTCACCATCCCAAGTACTCCACAATAGAACGGGGTTGCAGAAAGAATGAATAGAACTATCCTGGAGAGAGTTCGTGGCATGCTCTCCCATTCTGGTTTGAGCAAATCTTTTTGGGCTGAAGCAGCTTCAACGACATGTTATCTGATAAACCGCTCTCCTAACAGATCAATTGATTGCAACATTCCAGAAGAAGTTTGGTCAGGTAACCCTTTTGATTATTCTAATCTTAAAATATTTGGTTGCCCTGCTTATTCTTATGTAAACGAGGGAAAATTAGAACCTCGTGCTAAGAAGTGCATTTTCTTGGGTTATGGCTCAGAGGTTAAAGGCTATCGTTTGTATGACCCAGAATGTCATAAAGTAATTCACAATCGGAATGTGACCTTTAATGAAAATGCTATGCTCTCTTTTGTAAAAGATATTGTCATTTCCTCAATTGATACAGGTGATCAGGAAGATGCTCGAGAGAAGGTGGAGTTTGAGATTAAAACACCTGCTCATGAGGAAAATGTTCCCAATTCCTCCAGTACTCAAGATGATCAAGTCACTGGTATTGATGGTACAAATGAACATTTGAGTCCACATGAGCAATGTCCACCTAAACGACGAGGGTTACTACAGTCGTGGTCTATGGCTCAAGAACTTCCACAATAGAGACCAAGAAAACCAACTCAAAGATTAATTGTAGAATTTGCCAACATTGCTTATGCTTTAACTATTGCACAAGAGATGGGTGAAGAAGGTGAACCCAAGAATTACTCTGAAGCTATCTCTAATGACGACTCAACAAAGTGGATTGTTGCTATGCAAGAAGAAGTTGAGAGTCTTCTCAAAAACGAAACATGGGAATTGGTGAAGTTACCAGAAGGAAAACGAGTCATTAGTTGCAAGTGGATCTTTAAGAGAAAAGAAGGGATCTCTGATGTTGAGAGTAGAAGGAATAAAGCAAGATTTGTTGTAAGAGGTTTTGATCAAGAGAAAGGTATTGACTTTAAATAAGTATTTTCTCCTATTGTTCGTCATACTTCAATACGTATATTACTTGCTTTAGTTGCCTTGTATGATTTGGAGTTGGAACAGTTAGATGTGAAAACTGCTTTTCTTCATGGTAATCTTGAGGAAGAGATTTACATCCAGCAGCCTGAGGGGTTCGTTGTTCCTGGAAAGGAGGACCATGTATGTCGTTTGAAGAAATCTCTCTACGGCTTGAAGCAATCACCAAGACAATGGTATAAGAGGTTTGATTCTTTCATGATTGGACATGGATACTCCATAAGTAGCTATGATAACTGTGTTTATTTTCAAAAGACATCTAATGGGTCATTTATATACTTGTTGTTATATGTTGATGACATGTTGATTGCCGCAAGAGATAAATATTTAGTTAACAAGTTAAAGGCCCAGCTTAGCAGTGAATTTGATATGAAGGACTCAGGTCCTGCCAACAAGATTTTGGGAATGGAGATCAATAGAGATCGTCAAGTTGGAAAACTTTTTCTATCACAAAAGAAGTATGTTCTTAAGATGCTTGACACATTTGGAATGCGAGATTGCAAAACTATTAATACTCCAATTGCCGCCCACTTCAAGTTGTCATCAGATCAGTGTCCAAAATCAGACGAGGACAAAAGACGCATGTCACAGGTCCCGTATTCAAATGCAATTGGAAGTCTCATGTATGCTATGGTATGTAATAGACCTGATTTAGTTTATGTTGTTAGCATTGCTAGCAGGTTCATGCATAATCCAGGAAAGGCACATTGGGAAGCCGTTAAATGGATACTTCGCTATCTGAAAGGTTCTCCCGATCTTGGTTTGGTATTTGATCAACATAGAGCCGATCCCGGAGGAGCAGTTGGCTATGTTGATGCTGACTATGGTGGTGATTTAGATTGGAGAAGGTCACTTTCAACCTACATTTTTACCCTATGTGGGTCTGCTATCAGTTGGTATTCTTCACTTCAAGCCATTGTGGTTTTGTCCACCAATGAAGCAGAATATATTGCTGCTACAGAAGGTATGAAAGAGGCTATATGGCTTCAAGGCTTGGTAAGTGAACTTGGTCTTCAACAAGATGTTCTTGTTATATTGTGTGATAGTCAGACTGCTGTCCACTTAACCAGGAACAACAAGTATCACTCAAGGACCAAGCACATTGAAATTAAACACCATTTTATCCGAGACATTGGTGATACAGGAGATATAATTGTTGAAAAAAATTCATACGGCTGAAAATCCTCCAGACATGTTAACCAAGCCACTTCCATCGGCTAAGTTCGATCATTGCCTGAACTTAGCTGGTATTATCCATACTTAATCAAGGCTTCATGGCGAAAGAGTGCTCCAGTCAAAGCCAAGTCAAGGTGGAGATTTGTGGGTTATAACTTACCTTTCCGTTTTCTTGACATAATTGGGAGGTTACTTGCCACAATTAATTGTCATCAAATGGAGGTTTCTTACTACAATTAATTGTCATCAAAGGGAGGTTAATTACCATTAATTGTATTTATTATTGTTGTCTCCTAGAACCACTATATATAGTGGCTTCCTTCAAGCAATGTAACACACAACAAACAGCAACACACTTGCTTCCTCTCTCTTTTCCTACACTCTCTATTTTTTCTCTTGGGTGTAAATGTTTAACCCATATAGAGAGAATTTGTTTTGGGGCTATTTATCTATTAGCCTGAGAGGAATTCATTGTACTCCCAATACCATTATAGTGGAAGTTTTGGCTCTCTCGCCGGTGGGTTTTTACCTCTATTTAAAGGGGTTTTGAACCCAAACAATTCTGGTATCATTCTCACTTTACTTGTTACTTTAATTTCTCATAATCTTTGGTTGAAATTATTACGCTTCCGCACACGATATCCCTACAAATTGGTATCAGAGCTTTTCGATAATTCAACCAGGATTTGTTGTTCAATAATGTCAAAATTGGATATTGAGAAATTTGAAGGTAAAATTAGCTTTGCTATCTGGCGAGTCCAGATGTTAGCTGTTCTCACCCAAAATGGTTTAAAGAAAGTCCACCCAGACTTCTCGGTATCATAAGTGGACGAGAACTCAACAACTCTAGGATCCACCCAACTAAGATCCACGAGCGGAATGGCCGTCGGGGGAGAGTCCGGCCGGTCGATAACGTTAGCCGGAGAAGAGTCCGGCCGGTCGACAACGTTGGCCGGGGGAGAATCCGGCCGTTAGCTGGGGGAGAGTCCGACCGGTCAACAGCATTAACCGGGTCGTCCTCCCTAACTACCTCTACCATGGGTGGCGCCTCGGCCACTTCAACCGGCAAGGAATCGGTGGTAGATGAAGAAGAAGAGGAAGAAAGCCCAAGGGTAGGGGAGGGGCGACTGAGGGAGGGGGAAGAATGGTCGGACGAAGAAGACGTTGGCCAAGACACGGTCGACATCACTAACCTTGTAAATATTGGACGAGGCCGAACCTAGTAAAAGAGGGCGAGAAGTCACTTGGATCTCAGAGCTAGGGGCGAAAGAACACTCGGCTATCAGACAGGCTCACAAATGAAAACACAATGTCACGGCACTGTGGAGACCCCTATTTATAGGGCCCATGGGCCTTGTAATTCGAAGCGTCAAATCAATCCTAACCGTTAAGATCTCTTGGATCCAACGACCCACAAAACTTCCCGTCCAAAAAAAACCCTCATTAATGCCAATCATGTCACGTCGCCTAGGGTCACGTCACGCCATCTAGGTCACGTCATACCTCGAGAAAAGGAACAACCGCACGGTCAAGGGAGACCGACCGACACCCATCATCAAAAACTCATCAGGCACATCTAACATATCTGCCCTCGAGCCTGGGGGGCAAGTGTACCGGTATGGACGAGGCTGAGACCCACCTGGCTAACCTAGGCCGAGTATACCTGACCGAGACCAAGGAAACCTGGCGAAGACTTGAGATATTTGGCCGAGATGACGAGGCCGACGACCCACTTGGTCGAGACCTTAGAAGACTTGGTCGAAACGACCGAGACTATGGGAATTTGGCCGATGGAGGACCCATACTGGGGGGAACTTTGGCTGACGGCCGACCCCTATTATCGTTAACGCTCAAACCAAGATCAGTGAAGTTAACCCATCATTAAGAATTAGGTAATGCAACCCTAAGCGGTATCCACTCCGATAAACGGGCCCAACAAGGTAGGCCCATTAGAAAAATATAAATAGCACGCATCCCAAGGAGTAAGGTATGTCATTTATTACTGTTCACCTACCTAAGAGTTGACAACCCGCTTTACTGACTAGAGCGTCGGAGTGCCTTCGCAGGTACCCTCACCATCCGGTGTTCACCCGAGACCGAGTGCCGAAGGAGAAGCAGGAGGACGAGAGGAATCCCAGTTCATCACCCAGCAACCTGACCGACCGAAGGAAGGAGAAGAAGACTTCAATAGTTCTCTAGGTCCCATCTCCCTAATAGGAACAATTGGCACCCACCGTGGGGCCGAGGGAAACTAGCTGAAGGAAAAAAGTATATGGTCTCAACTAGAAGCATGGAGAGAATGACAGAAGCCGACCAGACGATGTTGTTGTTGTCTCTCCAAAGAGAGATGGCCGAGATGAGAAGGAAGACCGAAGAGGCTGCTCAAAGAAATGAGTAAGAGTTGCATGTTCTCCGTAGGGAGAACGAAGAAATGAAAAAGAAGCTGGGAGAACGAGGACCCTCTGTCATACCGACAAACGTTGTCGACAAGTCCTACACCTCTCCCCTCGACCCAGATGTGGTCGAGGGGATGAGAGGCCGACCCCTCCCCGAGAGGCCGAGATGGGCGACGAGTCGCGCCTAATCAGGTCCACCCGGACGACCCTGACAGCCGACCTGAACCGCCGACATCCCTTCACTAACACCATCATCGAAGTCCCACAGCCTGAGAAGTGGAAGGGTTTCAACCGAGACAGATATGACGGTCGACCGACCCGGACGAGCATATGGACGCCTACACCACCCATTTGAGTCTCTACACCTCGGACGACGCTGTGTTGTGCCGAGTATTTACCACATCCTTGAAGGGAGCAACCCTTAGTTGGTTCACCAAGCTCTCACCCAACTCCATCGATAGCTTTGCCACGCTCGTAGCAAAGTTTGAAACTCAGTTTGCGACCAGCCGGCCGCACAATCTAACCTCCATTGCCCTGGTAGGCATCCGCCAGGAGAAGGGAGAGTCACTGAGAACCTTTGTTGATAGGTTCAGTAAGGTGGCAATGAGCATCCGGAACCTGAGCCCGGACGTTGCCATGCACCACATACTGACGACCCTGCGTCCGGGACCCTTTGCCGACAACATATGCATGCAGCCGGCCGACAACCTGGACGAGCTGGGAAAGAGAGCTGCTAAGTACATGCAGTTGGAAGAGTTAAGAGAATTCTGCAACCAGGCCCGTGCCGAGGCCGGGTGGGGAGAAAAACAGGGAAGAAAAGGACCGCCAGGCGCGGCCGAGTCAAGGAAATGACTGCGCCGGGACAATCGAGACCGGCCAATCCGGTTCTCAAGATACACACCCCTGACGACCGAGAGGGGGAGGATTCTGGACGAGGCCCTCAATGCCGAGTTGATTCCTCCTCCAAGGAAGGTGGCCAGCCTAAATAATGTCGATAGGAGGAAGCACTGTCGGTACCACCAAAACACCGGACACTCAACCGAGGAGTGTCAGGCCCTTAAAGATAAGATCGAGGAACTTATCCAGGCTAGACATCTCCGCTGTTTCGTCAGGAATGGCCGAGACCCACCCCGCCGGGCGGATCCACCGAGGCGGATGAGGTCACCTCAACGCAGCCGAAATGACCAAGATAACAGAGGCGACCGACAACCCGCGAGGGACGACCCCCCCCCCCCCCCCTGAAGGGACGACCCCCCAAGGGAGGCCGATAGGAGAGGCAACCGAGAGGTTATAGCCGGTGGCTTCGTCAGGGGAGGAAGCATGAACAACGCCCGGAAGAAGCACCTCCGGGTGGTACACTAGGTAAACGCGGTGTCATTCCGACCAAGGATGCCACCCATCACTTTCACGGACGAGGACTTTAAGGGCGTAGACTACCGCCAGCAGGACGACCCGATGGTGATAGCGGTCGATATAGACCGATTCACCATACGAAAGACCCTTGTGGACCAAGGAAGTTCGGTAGACATCCTCTACTGGAAAACTTTCAAGGCCATGAGGATAGCTGAGGCCGAGATGATGCCATACGACGACCACGTGGTAGGATTCTCGGGCGAGATGGTGAGTACCAAGGGTTACATCGAGTTGTACACCACCTTCGGAGAGGGGAAGAACACCATGACCATCAAAATCTGATACCTGGTCATCGACGCCAACACCTCCTACAACATCCTCCTTGGCCGACCATCCATCAACCGGCTAATGGCCATAGTATCAACCCCTCACCTCGCAATGAAATTCCCTTCAAGGACAGGGGACATTCTCACGGTCCACGTAGACCAGAAAGAAACACGAGAGTGCTACACCGAGAGCCTCCGGGTGGAGTCTTTAAGGGCCGACACCTCTCCCATCAGGGTGAGAAAGTCCTCCCAAAAGGACCGCTCCCCTAAGAAGGACCGACCGAGGAAGATCGAGCCAACCGTGACGTTGGTAGACCTCGACCCCCGGGCGACCGAGGACAGGCTAGAGGCGAGAGAGGAGCTGAGGAGAGTCCCCCTCCTCAACGAAGAGCACAACACGGCTGTACGAACAGCCTTGGCAGCTGCCGAGGCCAAGATCATGCACGCCGCGCTGAAAAAGAATATCGACATGTTCACATGGACGCCAGCCGACATGCCGGGGGTGAGCCCGGATGTCATCATCCATCGATTGTCAATATTCAAGGAAGCCCGCCCGATCTCCCAAAAAAAGAGGGACTTGGGCGACGAAAAGCGACTCGCGGGGAAGGAGGAGGTCGGCAAGCTCCTGTCGGCCGGGTTCATAAGGGAGGCCCGATACACGACATGGCTGGCCACAAAATTATGAGCTTCTTGGACGCTTACTCTGGCTATAACCAGATAAGCATGCACCCGAGGGACAAGGAGAAAACGACCTTCATGACGGCCGACGCCAACTACTATTACGAGGTCATGCCGTTCGGCCTCAAGAACGCAGGGGCGACCTACCAGCACCTCATGGACAAAATCTTCAAAGGCCTAATCGGCCGGGCAGTAGAAGTGTACGTTGACAACATAGTCGTGAAGTCCGACTCATTCGATCAACATCTGAAGGACCTGGACGAGGTCTTCAAGGCCTTAAGGGGAGTCAACATGAAGCTCAACCCCGAAAAATATACCTTCGGGGTCGAGGGAGGGAAGTTCCTAGGCTTCATGCTCACCCACCGGGGGATAGGAGCCAACCCCGACAAATGTCAGGTCATACTCAACATGAGAAGTCGGAACAGCATGAAGGAGGTACAACAGCTCCTAAGGCGGCTGACCGCCCTCTCCCGGTTCGTCCCCTGCCTGGCCGAGAGGACGAGGCCGATGGTCCAGCTACTCCGAAAGGGCAAAATATTTGCCTGGGACGACCGATGCGAGGAAATCTTCAAACAATTCAAGGAATTCCTCACATCCCCGGCCGTCATCCAGAAGTCGAGACTCGACCACCCGATCCTTGTATATTTGGCAGTCTCAGAGGAAGCAGTCAGCGCTGCCCTGGTACAGGAGACCGGGGGCGAGGAGCGACCGGTGTACTTTGTCAGCCGAACCCTCCACTCGGCCGAGACCAGGTACCAAATGATAGAGAAGGTGGCTCTCGCCCTTGTCCTCATAGCAAGACGGATGTGCCCCTACTTCCAAAATCACTCGATAATTGTAAGAACCGATTACCCTATTTTTAAAATTTTGTCTAAGCGGGACCTTGCAGGGAGGATGATAGGTTGGTCAGTCGAACTCTTCGAGTTCGACATACGCTACGAACCGAGGGGCGTCATCAAGTCTCAATGCCTGGCCGACTTCTCGACCGAGCTGACACCACTACCCACCCTCTCGGGCGGGTGGACACTCTATGTGGACAGCTCCTCAAATAAAACAGCATGTGGAGCGGGAGTCGTCCTAGAGGGGCTGGGCGACCTCTTCCTGGAACAAGCCCTCCAATTCGAATTTCGGGCGACCAATAACTAGGTCGAGTACGAGGCCTTGCTAACTGGGCTGAACCTAGCCTACGACATGGGAGCACGCGAAGTTACATGCAGAAGCGACTCCCAGGTGATGGTCGGCCAGGTCAATGGAGAGTTCGAAGTTAAAGAGCCTCTGCTACAGCGATACTACCACGCGGCCAAAAACAGCATCGCCCGCTTCAACAAGGCACCCTTGGAGCACATACCGAGGGAGGACAACAAAAGGGCCGACATCCTGTCCAAGCTGTCGGTCACCAAGAAAAAGAGCCACCAGAGGTCAGTCATACAAATATGGCTGAGACACCCTAGTGTGACTGAGGCCGAGGCTGAATGCCTGGCTATCGAAGAGGCCGAGACCGAGAACTGGATGACACCCATCATCCAGTACCTCACGGACGGCACATGCAAGGCCGACCAAGAAAAGGCGATGAAGCAACAATGCGCCTGGTACACCATGATCAACGAAGATCTGTACCGAAGAGGTTACTCGACCCCCCTGCTAAAATGCATCACCAACAAACGGGCCGAGTACATTCTGGCCGAGATCCATGAGGGGATCTGCGGAAATCACGTCCGGGCGAGGACGATGGCCGCCAAGGTTCTGAGGGTCGGCTACTACTAGCCGACCATACTAGGCGACTGCGCCGAATACGTAAAGAAATGCACCAAGTACCAAGAGTTCGACCCCCTCCACCACACAAGGCCGGAAGAGCTGCACAACATCACCTCCCCATGGTCGTTCGCCATTTGGGGGATGGACATCATCGACCCCTTCTCCCCGGGAAAAGGGCAGACCAAGTTCATCCTGGTGGGAGTCGACTACTTCACCAAATGGATCGAGGCCGAGCCCCTTGCCTCCATTTCAGCAAAAAAACGTGCAAAACTTTGTGTGGAGGAGCATTGTCTATCGATTTGGCGTCCCGCACACGATAATAACTGACAATGGCCGATAGTTCATTGACCGAGGCCTACAGTCCTTCTATGACGACTTGGGCATCAAGTCCATTACGACCTCGGTAGAACACCTGCAAACCAATGGGCAGATCGAGGCCGCCAACAAGGTCATACTCAACGAGCTAAAGAAGCGGTTGGGGAAAGCAAAGGGCCGATGGACCGAGGAGCTGATCGAGGTACTTTGGGCGTACAGGTGCACCCCCCAAACCACCACACAAGAGACACCCTACAGCCTGACATACGAGACCGAGGCCATGATCCCAGTTGAGGTGGCCGAGCCCACCATACAACGGCAGATGTTCGATCTCACCCTAAACGAGGAAAGCCTAGCGATCAACCTCGATCTGGTGAGTGAGTTTCGTGACAAAAGTAGGATTCGGGAGGCTGCCTGCAAAGTCCGGGCGTCCAGACGGTACAACACAAAGGTCCGACCGAGAAGTTTCCAGAAGGGCGACCTCGTCTGGAGAATGCGCAGTGATGCGAAAAAGAATGAAGGGAAGTTCTCGTCCAACTGGGAGGGTCCTTTCCGAGTCCGAGAAGTCGCACATGGGGGAGCTTATCATTTAGAATGGCTTTCAGGAAAAATTGTACCGAGGACGTGGAATGCCACGCACCTCAAGTTCTATTACAGCTAAAGTTAATAAAATAACGCACTCTTTCCTCACCCAACCAGGAAGGTTTTAACGAGGCGTTTTCATCAAAGTGTTGGCACTATTCTTCTACAACTTCTTGACCCGACATACCCTGCCGAGACCGACTACCCAAACTTGCTCGATTAACATCGCAAGTAATGGTCGACCGCCAAACAGACTTGCTCGATTACAATCACAAGTGATGGCCGACCACCAAACACATTTGCTCGATTACCATCGCAAGTAATGGCCGAACGCTAAACATACTTGCTCGATTACCATCGCAAGTAATGGTCGACCGCCAATCACACTTGCTCGATTAACATTGCAAGTAATGGTTGACCGCCCTAATCAACCCGCTCGATTTAACAATCGTAATGGTCGACCGCCAATCACAATTGCTCGATTAACATCACAAGAAATGGTCGACCGCCCAGTCTTATTCGATTAAGCATCATAAATAAATGGTCGGTCGCCCATCTTATAGTTGTTCGATCAAAAAATCACAATTAAATGGCCGACCGCCCATTTCTTACTTGCTCGATTAAAAATCAAAATTAAATGGCCGACCACCCATTTTTACTTGTTCGATTAAACATCAAAATTAAACGGCCGACCTCCCCCTCATGGGTCCCGGCCGACGGAACCTCCTGTGTCGCCAAAGCCCCCACCTCGACACTCGGAACCAACCGACCATGGTGAACCTCGTAGTCCATGTTACATTCACCAGTGGCCGGCGACCCCCATAAAGAACATGGGCTTGGCGCACTGCTCGGTCGAAGCAATGCTTAAGTAGCTCCTCCGACTCTTCGTAGTTTTGGTCGAGCTCTGCCTCGACTTGCTCCTTTGCAATTTGGAGGGCGGCCAACTCAGCGGCCGAGGACGAGAGCTTCTCCTCGGCCATCTTCTTCACCTTGACAGCTTCAACTACCGCCCTCGAAGCCTCCTCCTTCGCCAAGGCCAAAAGCCGCCTCGCCTCGGCAACATCCTTCTCGGCGAGCTCCCTCTTACCAGCCTCCCGGGCAGCGCTGGCCGAGAGGTCATCATTGGCAGCCAAGGATCACTTCAAGCTCTCGCGAGCCTCGGTCAGCTTTTGCTCCAACCGAGAAAGGTCCTCGGCGTGCCGGTCACGGCCTTCGATCCCGTGCTCAACAAGAACAATGGACCAACACATGAGCTCTAGGGGCGTGCCGAGGAGAGAGAGAGTCCGCCTCGAACATCTCACGACGGGGAGGCGGCGTCGGCAGAAAGCCGGGGGAACGAGTGGTGGTGGCAATGTTACCACCATCCCTCGTCCTCTTCTTGGACATGCGGGAAGGGCCGGTCGAGTCCCTCTCAGCACCAGGGGCGGCCGGGGCGTTCACAAGGAGAACGTTGATGCTTCGACTTCCCTTTCGGTCAACTGCCCTCTTCCGATATTCGTCGAGGACGCTAGTGCCGGCCGGTTTCTCTTGAACCATCATAGCTGCAAATCAAAAAACATATGTTAGAAAACGAAAAGGAAATTGCCGACCGACACAACAAAGGACGAGCCCATACCCCTTATAGTCGCCCAATGCGCTGTCTCGGTATATGCACCGATCAGTGATTGGCAAGGAAGTTTCCTTGGGAGTGCGTCGAAGAAGGAGAGAATCTCCACCTCCTCCTCACTCCTCGTCGGCCTCAGCCAAAACTTAAAATCTTTGGGTTTGGAGGTCCAATGCAAGGGGAACCGAGACCAACCGGCTCGGTCAAAGAAAAAGGTCGTCGCCTCGGGCTGAATGACGACCTTGACGAACCTTTCTTTAAACCTCTTATACGAGACTGCAAAAGGGTCGAACAAGACGTGCCCTGGCCGACCGGCTAAAAAGCCAAGAGGCAAGGCGACCGGGATGAGAGCCATAATAGTAAAGAAAAGAAGAAGGGGTGGGGCGAAGCCGCATGGCGTCATACAACAAGCGAAACGCTTGAAGGGATGCCCACGTATTTGGATGCACTTGGGTGGGTGCCACGTTGAGCGCCCGAAGGACGCCCATTGTGAATTTATCGAAGGGGAGGGACACATGAAGATTTGAAAAGAAGCAAGTGTACATGTAAAAAAGGGAGGACCGACACCAGCCTGGTCCATACACTCCCTCTCGGTTGACCCGCAAGGCAAGATCCTAAAGTAGTCTGGATCCCTAGAATCGTCGGAGTCCTCGCCCGCCTTCAACACCGAGTACTTGGCCAAAAACTTGGGCACAGACTTCTCGGCATCATAAGTGAACGAGAACTCAACAACTCTAGGAACCACCCAACTAAGATCCACGAGCGGAATGGCCGTCGGGGGAGAGTCCGGTCGGTCGATAACGTTGGCCGGAGGAGAGTCCGGCCGGCCGAAAACGTTGGCCGGGGGAGAATCCGACCGGTCGACGACGTTAGCTGGGGGAGAGTCCGACCGGTCAACAGCATTAACCGGGTCGTCCTCCCTAACTACCTCTACCATGGGTGGCGCCTCGGCCACTCCAACCGACAAAGAATCGGTGGTAGATGAAAAAGAAGAGGTTGACGAAGAAGAAGAAGAGGAAGAAAGCCCAAGGGTAGGGGAGGGGCGACCGAGGGAGGGGGAAGAATGGTCGGACGAAGAAGACGTTGGCCAAGACACGGTCAACATCACTAACCTTGTAAATATTGGACGAGGCCGAACCTAGTAAAAGAGGGCGAGAAGTCACTCGGATCTCAGAGCTAGGGCCGGAAGAACACTCGACTATCAGACAGGCTCACAAATGAAAACACAACGTCACGGCACTGTGGAGACCCCTATTTATTGGGCCCATGGGCCTCGGAATTCGAAGCGTCAAATCAATCCTAACCGTTAAGATCTCTTGGATCCAGCGACCCACAATGCTTCCCGTCCAAAAAAACCCCTCATTAATGCCAATCATGTCACGTCGCCTAGGGTCACGTCACGCCATCTAGGTCACGTCATACCTCGAGAAAAGAAACAACCGCATGGTCAAGGGAGACCGACCGACAACCATCATCAAAAATTCATCAGGCACATATAACATATCTGCCCTCGAGCCTGGGGGGCAAGTGTACCGGTATGGACGAGGCCGAGACCCACCTGGCTGCCCGAGGCCGAGTCTACCTGACCGAGACCAAGGAAACCTGGCGAAGACTTGAGAGATTTGGCCGAGATGACGAGGCTGACGACCCACTTGGTCGAGACCTTAGAAGACTTGGCCGAGACCTTAGAAGACTTGGCCGAAACGACCGAGACTATGGGAATTTGGCCGATGGCAACCCATACCGAGGGGAACTTGGCCGACGGCCGACCCCTATTATCGTTAACGCTCAAACCAAGATCAGTGAAGTTAACTCATCATTAAGAATTAGGTAATGCAACCCTAAGCGGTATCCACTTCGATAAACGAGCCCAACAAGATAGGCCTATTAGAATAATATAAATAGCATGCATCCCAAGGAGTAAGGTATGTCATTTATTATTGTTCACCTACCTGAGAGTTGACCACCCGCTTTACTGACTTGAGCGTCGGAGTGCCTTCGCAGGTAC
The DNA here is from genome assembly GCF_000499845.2 of Phaseolus vulgaris. Taxonomy (NCBI): domain Eukaryota; kingdom Viridiplantae; phylum Streptophyta; class Magnoliopsida; order Fabales; family Fabaceae; genus Phaseolus; species Phaseolus vulgaris. The sequence goes on from NC_023752.2 coordinate 47,145,757, forward strand.
CCCCACCATCCAGTGTTCACCCGAGACCGAGTGTCGAAGCAGAAGCAGGAGGACGAGAGGAATCCCAGTTCATCACCCAGCAACCTGACCGAAGGAAAGAGAAGAAGACTTCAATAGTTTTCTAGGTCTCATCTCCCTAGTAGGAACACCAACAAAGGAAATATGGCACATTTTCTATAAATAAAGGGTTCTCCTTACAAATATGAATCTACAAAGATTTTATACGTTTTCTTGTGAATCCTCACACACACAAACTCTATGTAGCCGTAACGAAGATGAGATGTAAAAATGCAACTGAAATTATTTTAAAAAGTGAAAATATGTTTTATTTAAAGTTAGTTAAAAAAATTTAAAAAAAGAATTAAAATTGACTTTTCACCATTAATATATGTGAATTAATAAATGTAAATGCCTCGAGGGGATGAACCTTTCCAAATCCTCAAGAGGATTAATGACAATGCTTATGAGTTAGATATGCCTGATACATTCTTAGGTAGTCATACTTTTAATGTCAGCGATCTAACTCCTTTTTCTGTAGGTCTCCAGAATTCGTGGTCGAATTCTCTCCAACTCGGGGAGTATGATGGAGATCAAGACTCAAGTGGACATGGAGGCCAATCAACAAGATCAAGAAGTGGTAGAGGCGCAAATGGAGGACGCCCATGGAGGTCAAAGCCCACCTCAAAGGCTTACAAGAAGCATGTTCAAAGCTTTAGGAGCTAGGGGACAATTATTTTCTCTTTTTGTAATTTCTTTGGTTGAAGGTGCTTAGAGGGAAACATTAGAAACCTCTATTGTTATAGCATCTTTTAGTCTTTAGTTAGGAGCTTTAGGAGGGGGGTGTGTTAGTAGATAGGTGTAGGAGTAAATAAGGAGGTGTCAAAGTGAGAGAAGGGATCACACCTTCTCATGCATTGTTTTAGGCACCTGTTATAGCTTCTTTTAGGAGGGAATTTTGAATTCTCTTAGTTTGATTTTCAGCACCCTTAGGCTATAAATATAGGTGCTGCCCTGTACATTTTAGATTTGAATTTTAATTAGACAAACTATACTCAAATTTTGAGAGAGCAATTGGAGAGCTTTGAGCCTTCTTCTCTAGTCTTATCTTGATGGTTCCATGGTTACCTCAAGTGGCGGCTTGCACACTCATCTAGGAGCATCCATCCTTCTAGTGGCGTGATCATCCAACCATACATCCATCTTCATGAGCTTTCTCCTCTCCTTCCTTCCTTCTCTTTCAATTGTTCATGTTTAAGCTTGTTTCCTTGAAATTCTGTTCGGTGTTCTTGTGTTCTTGAGTTTTTGGTTCGGCTGTTGTTATTTTCCAGCACTCCTTTTCAGTTTTCTTGCCTTTTAATTCATTTTGTTCGGTTCAAAGCTGTTCTTATTCAATTCTATTCGGTGCTTTTGATTTTTACCTCTTTTTGTTGGTTCAATTTGACAATATGAGGAACTTCCATGAGTTTGGATTTGGTGCTAGTTTTGGTGAGTTCTTGACTTAGAACATTGATCCAATTCTAAGTAAAAGTGCCTAACTATTGTCCAACTCAAGTTGATTCCTAAGAATGTCAAGAATCATTCTCTTCTTTGCTATTGGAATCACATCACGGAAGGTGAAGGGAAAAATTGTCTTCTCTTTATTCTCTTTATTAACCATGTATTTGTACACGTACATACCCAAGTCCAAAATGTAGCAAGTCTACTTACTCTCTAAGGCACAAGACAAAGGGAAGCATAGTAGAGGAGAGATAAACATAAGAGGGGAATTTGATAGGTAAATAAATAGATGGGAGAATATTCATGACTGATTTTCAGAACTTAGGTTAGAAAGGAGAGGGCGAGAACCATGCAAACTCAAACTCACCACGTATTTGATAATTTTGGAGAAAAATTTGCATAAAGACCACGATTACATACAGCAAACCCATCACTCAAAAGGGTAAGACCAGTAATGATTACTACTCTCATCACTTACCTTCAACAAAAAAGACATAAAAATGGCCACATGCTTCTTACTCAACTGGTTCTAACCAGTCTTTCACGATTTAAATAGTATGTTATATTAATATTGGTGTTTCAACATCCTGTATAAAAGCTACCATAAAAAACATCATAAATCATCATCACTCAGAACTTATAATCTAGTTCCACAGAAAGACCATCCATGGCTTTGTTTTGTCATGTTATATACAAGGTTTTAATATCACAATCTCTCTGTTTCTGAAACGCCCTGAATCCTACTTGGAATATATTCATTTATTCCAATCATTCATTCACAGCCTGTTCTACTGTCCAAGACCCCATGTTGCCATCCTCAACAAGTTACTTCACAATCTAATGATTTTATCTGCAATGACATGAAATCAACCATTAGAATTCATGATCATTTCTATATCTCAAGTTAACAGTGACATATTGTAAACTATATTGTGTTCCAAAATTTTGACTGAATGAAACCAGGATCAAACCTACTGAACAGAAGAGATTAGACATTATCAGGTCAAAATACATGGAACTCAGGCAACACAACATGTATTAGGATACCTTTTCCTCCTTTCTATTTCCATGCACCTACAATAACCCTCAGTTTTCCTTGTCCTCTATACTATGCAAAGACAAACCCGCCCAATTAGAAAATCAGATTGCAAAACAAAAAACGCATATCATACCTAAAACCTGAACAGAAACTTTTGAACAACCATTGGAATTTAATAGGAAGGGAGGTGAATCTGAGTGAAATTCATCTCCTTTGCCACGGAGGAAACAAAATGATACACAATGAATAAACAATTACGTGAATACAATTGAGCTAAATTTGGGCATACAATGGCGAATTGAATAGAACAGAATGAGAAGAATTGAATTGGACCGCTGCATCCATTCCATTCCATCCAATTTCAAACAGTATAACCTACAATCTAATATCCACACCAATCCACCCTTTTGTGACTCTTTCTACTTCAACAGATAAATAGACAAGTCTGCACAATTACAAACTTCCTTTGCCCCCTCACTCTCAAACTAGCTCTGTCCTCAAAACACAAGTCTATATCCAATATTGTTATCACAACTAAATCTTATTGTAGTTAAAAAAAAACAATTCTTTAAGGAAAACAAAAAGGTTTCTTTTTTTTAGAAGTTACCCTGTGGAAGGTGGGTTTTGGGCATGAAGTGTGCTGTAAATTTTGGAGAAGCGACCAATTGGGGGCTTCACTCGGACAGGTTTCTTTCTAAGGCCGAAAACCTCTTGCACCAAAGGCACGTGAACCAGCACCAGTTTCCACGCCACAAACCAACCTACACCACCACACACATATTCCCTTTTCAACTCAAAAGATCAATACGATGAAGAGAGAAATCAGGAGAAAGAAATAGTTACCAGAAGATATTAAGAAGAGAACGAAGACTATGGCGAAAAGGGGGCGCAGAAAGAAGAGCACCGTGTAATCCCAAAACGACAACGACGAAGCCATTTACAAACAACAACCTCAACTTTACCTCGGACTTCGTCTTTTTTAGGCTTCGTTTGGGCCTTCAACGCTTCTGGCCCAGACTTTAAAAAACTGTTTATTTAAAACTATCAAGTACATATTAAATTACATAATTCAACCTATGTAGTAGCACAAATACTCTTATATAGGTGGACACGAAAATACATAAAATATTTAAAATATAAAATACACAACAAATCTATATATTATATAATTATAAATTATATAAATTAATAATAAAAATTTATGTACATAAGTATCTTCAAAATTATTTTTTGGAGAAAAATATGTTTTTTATGACTAATTCAGAATGATTTTTTTCTTATTCTTATAATCATAATAATAATTTATATAATAAAATTTAATTTTTTAAAAAATTAATATATTTTTTTTAAATTGTATTTAAACCGTATTAAAATTGTCATAAATTTAATAAATATTTTTTGAATTAAATATTTCACGTTTTATCCAATACACGGAAGTGTTCGCTTAGCTCTCTACCAAACTGCTTCTCCGAAACCATTTTAACTAAAAAAAAATCAGCAAGCATTGATTCCACTGGAACCCGCTTTTCTCTGCTTATTCCCTTTCCTTTCTCTTCGTCATTATCACAATTCTCTTTTCCTTCTTCCTCAACTTTGCTTCGCTTCACCCATCTCTATGGAGACAACTACTTCCGTACCTAACCCTCCACGCCGCTCGTTCCGCTGCTCCTTCGTCACACGCTGTTGTCGCTGCTTCTGCTGCTTCTACTCCTTCCCTTAAGCATATGTATCATCTTCTCGGGGTGCCACACCTTGAAATCCACGTCGCCATGGAGAGGGAAGAGCAGAGACAGTTCAAGGTTCGCAGTTTTTTGGTTTTTTTATTTTTGAAATTAGGGTTTTCGATTGGGATTCTTGTTGTTTTCGGATTTTTCTCTCTAATCTCTTCGATTAGGATGATCTTGTTAGGGTGTTTAATTAGCTTAGATACTGGTCAGGTCAGGTCTTGCAAAATTGTTGATTGAATAATCGCATGTGTTTGACCTTGTCGTATAATATAATTGTTGACTTAATGTAAAAACAAATTACAAATTAACTTCAGCTAGTTTTAATTTTTAGATAATTTTTTTTTCTTAAGTTCTTCATCCATAAGTGTTTTTTATGTGTGTATCCAACAGATAATTTTTCTAATCAGCAATATAAATTTAATTCAAAGAGTGAACGTGCATTTTATTTGGATAATGAAGTTACTGTATTGAAAAAAATTCTCTCTCGTACTCTAGCGAGATATGGAAATTCTCTCTCATAGATTTTTTTAATTTAGTTCTTGAAATATTTATTTGTTTTTATATAATTTATTTATGAGTATTTGACATTTAATACATGAATATATAATTTTTTTTATTTATATATACGTATGAATGCCTTAGTTATATACTTATAAGTCAAGTTTACGTATCTATTATTAAATACTCTAAGATTTATATGCAAACAAATAATTTTTTTAAAATAATTAATTTATATAAAAACTTCAATCAAAAGTTTTTCAGTAAATACACTTACTTTTAGGAATCAATTTGAGAATTACTTTATCTATTGAATAATTGATGTCGATTTGATGTCAATATGCCTTAGTCATATTTATTATTGGTGATAATGTATTTTTCAGTTAATTATTCGGATACAAAATTGTTTTTAATTAATTTGTTTGTTATTCCTATATAATTCTTTCGGTCATCGACAAATATAATATTTTATTCTTGTTTTTTTTTTATGTATTTAATTTTTATGTGCTCTGCGAATGAAAACATTTCAATGCCAATACAGATGCCATTTTGCAAGAGGCATTTAACCTCGAGTTTTTACCAATTCCACCCATCTTCCTTCTCTTGCACATGTTGAAGAGATGTCAATACCAACAAAACATTGTCACACCACTGAAGAATCGAATACCTCATATGTCCTGATTCTCTTAGTGGCAGTAGAGGTTGAGGATGCAATAGCATTTGATGTAAAAAGTGGATTCTAACAATGGCTAGCAATTTGTAATTAATTTCAAATTATGATTTTATTTTTATTTTTAACTATTTCTTGATAAATATTTTTGAAATTGTATATTTTTTTTTATCATGCAATGATTATATTTATATTGATGTAAACAATTTTATCTTCAATTAAAACTATAAATATTAAATGAATTTTATGAAGTAGAAATAAGTGTAAGGAATGAAAGAAATTAAAAGGAAAGAAAAGACCTTGAGTAAAAAGAAAGAAGAAAGAAGGGATAGAAGGTTGAAGAGAGAAGGTATAGAAGGTTGAAGAGATATATTAAGATAATTGATTTCATTGATAATCATAGTTACAAGAAAACTCTTAGAAAAACCAGCAAGGCTCTGTAATATTTAGGGTTTAGGGTTTAGGGTTTAGGATTTAGGGTTTAATATTTATAGAAGCCTTAGAGAATGTTGAATCTTTTGTGAAGAACAAAATCGTAAGAAGAGAAAACGAACATGGAAGATGAGAGAACTGAACAAAATATATTATTGAGTAGTAAAACCTTATGTTCAGTTACAGAAAACCCTAAAAGGGATTTAAATAAAGGGTGCAAACAACAGAAACATAATAGAAAAACTGGAAAGGGAAAAAAGCCCAACAGAAGTCCAAAAACCCCAATTTTGACAGCCCCCCTCAAGCTAGGAATAGATGTCTTTCATTCCTAGCTTGGAAAACAAAATGTTGAATTGAGCAGTAGCTTGTAATTTGGGGAAAAGTTTGAGAAGGCCTGTGTTGAGTTTCTCCCTGACAACATGGCAATCGATCTCTATGTGTTTGGTTCATTCGTGGAAGACCTGATTGTGCATAATTTGGATAACAGCTTGGTTATCACAATAGAGAAGGGCTGGTTGCTGATGTTGAATGTGTAAATCATGCAACAGATATGTTATACATTGAATCTCACAAGTGGTTGCAGCAAGGGCACGGTATTCTGCCTCAGATGAGCTTCTGGATATGGTTTGTTGCTTCTTGGACTTCCAAGATATAAGAGACTCCCCCAAATATACAGAAAAACCAGTTATGGATTTGCGAGTTTCAGGGCATGTAGCCCAATCAGAATCATTATATGCCTTTAATTGAATAGGAGATTTACTGTGTAAGAATATACCTGCCCGGAGTTCTTTTAAGGTAGTGAAGAATGCGCATTGCTGCCTGGTGATGCTCATTGGTTGGGTGTGAGACAAATTGACTGAGGTGATTTACTAAGAATGAGATGTCAGGATGGGTGTTGGTAAGATAAATGAGACGTCCTATCAGTCGTCTGTAAGCAGTGGATTTTGCATCTCCAAGGGGAATGCCTTTTGTGGCTGAGAGTTTAGTATTGTGAAGCATTGGTGTGGGAGCAGGAGCACATCCCAGCATGCCAACATCTTTGAGCAGGTCCAGAATGTACTTTTGTTGACTCAAATGAATGTTAGTGGTATTATGAGCCACTTCAATACCAAGAAAATAAGTTAAATCACCAAGATTTTTAATATGGAAAAAATTGTGTAACAAACTTGTGATGATAGAAATCTCCATAGGATTAGTCCCAGTGAGAATGATGTCATCCACATAGACCAGCAGTGTTGTGGTGTGTTTGCCATCATGTTTCAGAAATAAAGAATGGTCAGCAGTGGAGATTTTGTAATTATGTGAAAGTAAAAAACTTGAGAGTTTAGCATACCATTGCCTACCTCCTTGTTTGAGCCCATAAAGAGATTTCTTGAGGCGGCAAACAAGATTGGGAGAAGAGGTTGGAAAGCCTGGAGGCAATTGCATGTAAACTTCTTCATCTAGATCTCCATGTAGGAAGGCATTATTTACATCTAGTTGCTTGAGTGCCCAATTTTGAGTTGCTGCTAGAGCTATGAGAAGTCGTAAAGTGGTCAACTTTGCTACAGGAGCAAAGGTATCTAAGAAGTTCAGTCCTTCAATTTGGTTGTACCCTTTTGCTACTAAGCGGGCTTTGTAGTGTTCAATAGGGTCATTTGCATGATGTTTGACTTTATAGACCCATTTACACCCAATTGTTGTTTTTCCAGAAGGAAGGCTGGTTAAGGACCATGTGTCCAGTTCATCCTTCATAGCTTGGATCCAAGATGGGTGTAGGACAGCTTCTTCATAATTTCGAGGTTCCTCAGCAGAAGTAATTAACATTATTGTATTTTTGAAATACTTGGATAAGGAATTGTAATTTGAAAAGGAATGAATGAAATGTTTAGTACTTACAGTATTATTGTTGAGATTAGGTACATCAAAATCTTGAAGCTAAACAGGGGGCCTTCTGTTGTGGGTAGATCTTCTAGGGGAGACAGTTATAGTCTCACTTTGCTCAACATTAGTATCAATCTCAAGAGTATTATCAGAGGGGTTGTTAGTATCATCAATATTTTCAGTGTGCATGTAGAAATCATCATGAGTCTGGCCATAATTTTGAGGTATAGGTAAAGAAAAACGGTTTGAATCTTTACTTTGAATGAGTTTTGAATGATAAGGGAAAGAGTTTTCATAAAAGATAACATTTCTTAATACATCTATTTTATGGTTATTAAGATTTAAAAACAAAAAACCTTTTGTGTTTGATTTAAAACCAAGGAAAACACCTGGAACAGCGCGGTTGTCCAGTTTTTTTCTATGAGCAAGGATAGTTGAAGAATAACACAAACATCCAAAAACACAAATAGAAGAGATATCACAAAGCTTTTTATGCAGTTTTTCATAGGGAGTGGCATTATTAAGTAGCGGAGTAGGCATACAATTAATGAGGAAAACATGTTGTACAACAAAGCACCAAAAAATAGCAGGAAGTTTAGACTGAAAAAGGAGAGTTCGTGTTATGTTTAAAATGTGTTGGTGCTTTCTTTCAACAATGCCATTTTGCTCAAGGGTCTCAACACAAGTGGTTTGGTGAATAATCCCTTTAGAGGCAAAGTAATCATGCATAAAAAATTCAATATCATTATCAGTGCGAATGGTTTTGACTTTAATAGAAAAATGATTTTCAGCATATGCAACAAAACTAATAATACTAGCCTTGACTTCAGATTTGTTATGCATGGGAAAGAGCCAAGTATATCTAGTAAAATCATTAACTATAGTAAGAAAGTATTTAAAACCAAGCATTGATACAACAAAACAGGGGCCCCAAATATCAATATGCAGCAATTCAAAAGCATGAGCAGTTTGAGTATTACTAGGAAAGAAAGGAATTTTTCTTTGTTTTGCTTGATGACATGCATCACAAATATAATTCTTGTCAATGTGAATGTTAGGATAATAGTTTTGCAGAATTTTTAACCTTTCTTCTGAAGGATGTCCCAATCTGAAGTGTCAAATATTATTCTGTCTTGCAGTACAACTCAGAATACTGCCATCAATCTTATTGAGAACATATAAACCATCAACAATATCAATTGTACCAATCTTGTCTTTGGTCATGGAGTTCTATATCAAACACTTAGTAGGGGAAAAAATAAGTTCACATTTAAGAGATGCAGTCAATTGGGATATGGAAATAAGATTAAAAGTAAAGTCTGGTACACATAAAACATTTTTAAGAATGAATTTTTCATTAAAGAAAATTGTGCCAGAACAAGAAGCAATAACACAATTCCCATTGGGAAGCTTAATAGTAATAGGTTTAATATGATTATATGATGTAAAATTAGACAGAGAGAAGCAAACATGGTTTGTGGCTCCAGAATCTAGTATCCAAGTGTATTCATTAAAAATGGAATTTTTGAGTTTATGGATATTACCTGTGATGGCTGAAATTTGATCTTGATGATTAGCAGAGATGGAACCAACCTGGTTCACTTGCACTTGATTGTTGGAACTGCTAACATTTTTCAAAAGGTCTGAGAGAATCTTATATTGATGTTGAGTGATGCGGAAATCTCCTCCACTATTTTGTTTATCCTGATCTTGATTTTCAGAACTTTCTTCTTGTATGCCAGTGGTGATGTTGTTGAATTGAGGAGCCTTACCATACTGGGATTTATATCCAGGAGGATACCCATGTTTCTTGTAGCAAATATCAATAGTATGACCAATTCTATTGCAGTAAGTACAAAACCTTTTACCATTGCCAAATTTTGGTCCTTTGTTATCTTGGTTAGGAAAACCATTTTTCTTAAAGCAAACATTTTCGGTGTGACCCAGTTTACCATAAAATGAACAAGTAGTGTTATTGGTGTGAGTAACAGAGGAAACATTTCAAATATTAGCAACAAGAACATTACTATTAAACTGGCGTTCTTGTTGAATAACTAGAGAACAAATTTTGGTAATATTAGGGACAGGTTCCATGAGAAGAACATGAGCTTTTATATTGTTTATATTGATCATTAAGGCCACATAAAAATTGCATTGCCTGATCCTCTCTTTTTCTTTGAGCAGTAATAGAAGGCACATTGCAAGAACATACAAGATCAAGCCTAAAATTATCCAATTCATCCCAGATAATCCTAAGTTTAGTGAAATAGTCAGAAACAGAAAAATCGCCTTGATTGAGAGAGGAGGTGTTCATATGAAGATCAGAGATATGAGATAAATTCCCTTGTGAGAAACGAGGCTTGAGATCATTCCAAATGTCTAGTGTTTTATCCATCCATAGGATGCTCTAGCGCATATGAACAGAGATCGAATGCACAAGCCAGGATGCCACCATGTTGTTGCAACGCGTCCAGGATGAGAATGAAGGATCGGTCTCAGGAGGTTGGGTATTAGTACCATCGATGAACTCGACTTTGTTCTTTGCGCTTAATGCAGTGATGACCGAACGGCTCCAAGAATGATAATAGGTTCAATCAAGAACAGAAGACACAATAGGAGTTGTGGGGGTTTCACTGGGATGTAGATACAAGAAACTGTGGGTAGGATTTTCTCCTTGAGCAACGTTCTTACTTTGATTAGAAATTGAAGTTCCAATCTGATTAGGGTTTTCAGTAGTCATTGAAGCACAAAATCACAAACTGCGGAAAAAGAAAAAGTTGTCAAAAAGGAAAAATAGAAAAACGTAAAATAAAGAAAACGAAAGATAACAAATCTTGATAGAACGAAGAAACGAATTCAGAGCGCGCAACAGAGCTCTTCACGGTGAAGAGCTCTGATACCATCTTAGAAAAACCGGCAAGGCTCTGTAATATTTACAGAAGCAATAGATAATGTTGAATCTTTGGTGAAGAACATAATCATAAGAAGAGAAAACGAACATGGAAGATGAGAGAACTGAACAAAATATTATTGAGTAGTAAAACCTTATGTTCAGTTACAAAAAATCCTAAAAGGGATTTAAATACAAGGTTGCAAACAACAAAAACATAATAGAAAAACTGGAAAGGGAAAAAAGCCCAACAGAGACCCAAAAACCCCAGTTTTGACAAAAACCTTAAGCAATGTGATTGAACTTAGCATAAAAGTAAAAAATTTGGGGAAGTGACTAATAGTGACGACTTACAAATCTATTAATAGGGGTTTTAAGCTTGAGAATAATGATAACTCTTTTATCTCTTCTTTGTAAAAGTAAAAGTAGTAGTGTTCGAGGTAACATTATCTTTTACAGCAAGTATTGAAAAACGATTCTTATGTTATTCTAGTTATTTTTTATTTGTATATACATTTAATCATGTTTCACTATTTTGGAATTGAATATATTCTTTATTTTTTTATTGATAAATGAGTTTAAGTTATTATTATTTTTGTCTTAAATGAATAATATTAATATATTACTAGTGAAAACATAAGTGTTGTTGCGTCTGTATGTGCATTTTCCTTCTCAACTTTCACGATGATAGAAATTTAACATACATAAATAATTTTGGATTAGTCAAAATTGAAAAGCGAAAAATAACATGCAAAAGAAAAATTATGAATTGATTAATCAACCTCTTTTTATTTTTCTCCTGTAGTTTGAGTCTCTTCTTTAAGTTTTTTCTCTTCTTCGATTGGTGGTTTTGGGATCAGAGAGTGTGATGATGTTCACATAAGGTTAGAATTTATTTGATGGTAGATACAAAAGAATGATGAATTTACCAAAAAATAGAATGGAGAAACTGATTAGAAATGGAGGTTATTTGATTTGATATGAGATTTGGTGTGGGAGTATGCTCTTTCTTTATTTCTCTTGTTGTCTTAAAATAAGAAATTAAATAAAGAGTGAGGAGTTAGTTTGAATATAAAAATTCTTCCTTAACATTAATTTAAAAATTAAAAATAATTTCATTTTTAAGTAATTAATATAAAATGACAAAATACTTCATTGTTATAATAAAATGAGGTATATAAAATAAGGGTAGAATAAGAAAAAATTTGTATATACCAAAAAATGGTTATAAAGAAGAATCTTCTTTTTATATATAGGTATAGATAAATTTTACTAATATATTAATTTTATTAATACTAGCGAGAACACAGGCATGTCACGTGTCCGTGTATCCGCATTTTTTATTTTTATCATTTATATATAATTATGTATAATATTAAAATTAAATAAACTATATTATTATTCACACACACTTATATTATCAGTACAAATTTACAGTTCATTCTAATAAAAAAAAGACAAATAAATTTTATCAAAACATAACTACCATAGTAGTAATATATGGTAAATTTAATGATTATTCAATTTAGTTTTATTTTAATTAAAATGCGAAAACATAGGCGCCAACAACGTTTGCAACAACGCAGGTATTCTCCTCATATCTCTCCTTGTATTTTCAATCTTTGAAAAATTCAAGAATGGACGGTGCACCCACATGCAGACTTCTCTAGAACGATACTTTGATGGGATAAAAATAAAGATGAACAGAAAAAAAAGATGCAATTGTGTAATTATCAGAGCAAGTCTCACTTTGCAATGTTTAGTTTTAAATTTAAAAATAGTTTTATCGGTTCTCCCTTTAAGATATAAAATTAAAATCGATCACAAAATAATAAATATCTCCTGTCATATATTTTAAAATAATAAAATATAAGGATAAAATTGAAATAAAATAAAATATCAGTTGAGAGATGAATCCTTTTATATATAGGTATAGAGATATAAATAACATATATTAAAGTTTTATATACTTTAATATAACAAAAATGTGAAAACATAAAATAATTAAATTATAAAAATAGCATATTAAAGTTATATATTCTTTAATATAATAAAATTATGAAAAACATATACGAAAGATTCCTTTAAACAGATTGGATTTTACTTGAAATTTTAATACAAAAACCGTATTTACAACTAATTTTTTTTTAAAAAAACAATTTTATTTAAATAGTATCACATTTATAAAAAAAAATCTTGATGTAAAATACGTGATGTCTAGGGACAATAATCAATCGTTGAAGCACTTAAGATCTAAGAATATGTGTTGTTTTGATAACATCCTCCTTTCTCTCTTCCTCGCATACTCCAGAATCTCTCACACTATTCTTGTCACCATGCCTTCGAAACATTGCACCACGCAAACCACCTTCATTGCATGCCATGCGCTTTCTTCTCTCGCATCCACCTCATTCAATCAACGACTCAACTCTTCCAGATACGTGTCCCATGTAAATCACTCTTCCAGATATGTGCATTGGGACTAACAGAAACAACCTTCTATTAAATAGTATTACTTTTAAATAATAAAAATTAAAAAGTAACTAAATATGAACAAAAAAACGGGTATAACTTGCTCATATCCTTTTTCTTTCTCTCGCACTTGCAACCATTTATTTTAATAGTTCCTCTCTCTTTGGGTTCTCCTTTATCTTTAACTTTAGGTGTTCTCTGACTCTGAGGGACATTGTTGAACTCTTTGGTGAGTATTTGTGGTTTCAATTTGATTGCTTCCATGTTGACAATGAAATGATAATATATATGTATATATATATATATATGTGTGTGTGTGTGTGAATTATCTCTTTATTGGTCTAAAAAATGTCGAACTCACAGTGCATCCTTGCGTCCTGGATCTCTCATTGTCTTCCTCTCCTCTTAGTTGCCTTAAAAAATGAGACGCGTCTTTGCTTCGAACGCTTTGGGAAGTGTGAGCAGGAGGAGGCAATGGTGGTTGTTGTTGCTGTTGTTGTTGTTGTTGTACAGTGGTGATTGAAGAGGGACTGAGACAGGTGAGAGTAGGAGAAGAACATAGAGCGTGAAGGAAGAGGGTTCAAGATGTGTCAAAATTTATGAGCGTTTTTTTCTTTGAAGTCGAAATATAAAAGAGAAAAGGAAGTGGATGTAACCCGTGAAAACTACTCCTTCGTAAGAAGTGGATGTAACCGATGAAAACTACTCTTTCATTTTTATTTTTTTTTGGAGTTTTCATATAAAAGAGAAAAGGAAGTGGATGTAATGGGTCCTTTTCAGATTGAAAATCGACCGCTCAGTAATAATGGAAAATGACAAAATGACAATATACTCAAGAATTTTCAAATTGCTCACGTTTGACCACTATTCACGTTTCTTGATATTTATTTCTCTCTCATCAAACATACACTCCCTCTTATTATGCAATTAATTTTCAAAATAAATTATCTCTTTCAATTCAAAACGGTTGCTCCATTTATTTCAAATATTTTTTTAAATTTATTTCTCTCTCATAAAACAGACACTCCTTAATTTTCAAAATAAATTATCTTTTTCAATTCAAAACAGTTGCTCCATTTATTTCAAATATTTTTTAAATTTATTTCTCTCTCATAAAACATACACTCTCTCATTATGTAATTAATTTTCAAAATAAATTATCTCTTTCAATTCAAAACAGTTGTTCCATTTATTTCAAATATTTTTTTTTTTTAAAAAGAAATGACTATTGCTCAAAATACTGAAATAAAATCAAATATTAATCTAAGGATAAAATAGAAAAAAATTTGAGAGCAGTTAAAGTAGGGAATCCCATTTATATATAGGTATAGATGAATAATGATATCTATAATATTAAAATTATTAATAATATTTAGTATAGGTATAATTATCATATTCGTCCCTACTTTCTAGGACAATAGTCAATTTAGTATAGTGATTTTTAAAAGAATCAATTTCGTCCCTATGTTTGTTTAAATGTATGCAAAATGGTCCTTTCTGTTAAGTTGCATCAAACGGCATCAACTGGTGCTTATGTGGAGAGAGAAGTGTGATTGGGTTTAGTGTGAGGTGTCAAGTGACGTGGATGGTTAGATTAGTTTAGTGAAAAATGAATTTGGGATTAGGGTTTCTGAAATTTGAATTGGGAGTTATGAATTTTTAGTTGTAAAATATAAGCAGGGTTAAGAGATTAAGGAAAAATCAATTGGAGATTTAGGGTTTTTTGACTTGAAATTAGGGTGGCAGCAAGAAGACGCCTAGGTGTTCTTTAGGCCATCTAACCCTCGCCTAACGCCACAAAGTCTCATCTCACACCTTTAATTAATGAGATTCATTCACACTTCACCCTTGCAGACAGTCAATTTATTTTTCCAAGTAAAGGTGATGCAATACTCGAGCGATAAGGAAGAAACAGTCCCAGGCCTTAGGTCCATACCAGATCTGAGAACTTTCGAGATGTGAATCTAGTTTCGTACAACCCTTCTCATTTCCTTTTTATTTTTCATTGTTACACATAGGAATTGAAAAGGAAGAAAAATAATAAGAAGAAGAAGATGAGTTATGTGTGCATATCAAACTGTGAGCGACACATGTGTATCCGTGCGTGCAACGTACGTGAGTCTTAGTCGAAATCGGACGCGGAGTTTGTGCGTAGAAGGGGTTTGCACGTGTGTGGGCACCCGAGGGTGGTGGATAGTGTCTCGTGCCGAAGACGGTGTCGGAGAAGATCCATAAATGTTTCAGAAAAATTATGGAGAGAGTGAAGGGTAATGGGCTTGTAAGGAGAAGGAAGTGTTTGGTTTGGAGAAAAATGAGAGAAATCTCATCTGCAGTGGCAGTAAGATGATATGGGCAAGATGACTGCAAACAGCGGCCACTACTTTCTTTTACACTTAAAAAATGATTATTACTACTAAAATCACATAGTCCATCATCCAAAATCACAAGAAACCCTAACCTAATTTCATGCCACCTCACACAAACCCAATTTGATGAGTCTTTCAATTCACAGTGCACGTGAACACCTCTCTCTGCCACATAAGCAACAATTAACGTCGTTTGGTGCGACTTAACAGAAAGGACCATTTTGCATACATTTAAACAAACATAGGGACAAAATTGATTCTTTTAAAAACCACTATACTAAATTGACTATTGCCCCAGAATGTAAGGATGGATAAGGTAATTATACCTTTAGTATATTAAGAATAATATTAATAATCTATACTTATTGTTCTCGTCGGTTGATTGGGTCGTCGACTGACTTCAAGTTGAATGCCCCTTCTGGATCTATCCCTTCTGGAGCCAAGTCCAAGTTGTTAGAGTTAAACAGTGTCTAAGTTCAAGAGGGGAGGGGTGAATTGAGCTTATCAAATTTTCGCAAAAGAAACTGATTTACGGTGTAACAGAGGTGAAAAGAACAGATTGATTTTAAATGAAACAGATTGTTTTTACAAATGACTTTAGCACAAACAGAACTTGACCAACAAGGTTTAGATCAACCAACAGGAATAGCATAAACAAATTGATTAACTTTTACAGCTTATAAAGTTGCAGATTGTATCACAAGATTAATCAATTTTACTTAACACAAAGCCTCTAGAGGAATGGACAAATGTCACAGTTCAGTCAAGGAAAACAATTCACACTTTAGCCATATTACAGATTCACACAGCAGCTTCATTTATGTTTTGAAGATTGATTAACAAGCTGGAATGGCATATTTAATCATGTCCAGAGTTAACAAATTTAGATTCAAAAGAACAGATTCCTTTCTTGACAGATTATGTGAAAACTCAGAAATAATTGCAGGGATGAGAAGAGAAACACAAGAGAATTTTTATACTGGTTCACTCATCAAGAGCTACGTCCAATTCACCTTACTCCAAGGTGGAATCCACTAAAACAGATACAATCAATTACAGCATACACAACAGTTCTTGAACCCTTCAACAACTTCAACAAGCAAGGCTGAAAAACACTATTTCAGCACGCCTTGCACTCCAAGAAACACTATCAAAGAGTGACTAACACTTATACCTATTACAAGAATGAATAAGGGAAAGATTACACCTGAAATTGTGTTGCAAGAACATAAATCAGTTGTTCTATTTGCTCCAAGACAGTACCAACACCTTCATCCAGCACAAGGTTCTTCAAGAACAAGCACACATCTATTTTTCTATTGAAAAACCTTTGCAAAACCTTTTTAATTCTCTTTCTCACACAAGAAATGTTTTATCTCCGTTCAAACTGTGATTTCTCAGCACACCTACATGTGAGAAAGGCATTTTATTTTATAGAGAACAGTTCTTAACCACTTTTCAAAAAACAGTTTCAAAGCAGTTATAAGAACAACAGATTGATTCTAAAAACAACAGGTTAAATGTTGACAAAACTGCCAGCTCAGCTTAACTGAAATAACGGACTGAGCTTTACCTTTGGTGCCCTAACTGAATTTCGAAAAACCTTTCAACAGACCAAAAATAAACCTATTGTTTTGCAAGTAAACAGATTTATTTTTGTACTGAATCAAACCTTTTAAGAAAACTTTAAAAAACTTTTCCAAAACCATTTAACCTCATTATGTGCTTGATCTTACTACCTTGATTTGGCATCTAGGATGGGTCATGCAACAAAAGGCAACCTTGAATACACACAAACCTAAAGTACAAGATCATCTAAGACACATTGCAACCTTCAAAGCAAACTAGTTAAAAACTACATCAAACACACTAAGGCAAGGTAGAGATGAGCTTCATCCATCTTCAACAATCTCCCATTGTTTGATGGAGACAAAAACCCCTTTGCTTTGCATACTTTGATGATCAAAACTTGCACTGCACTAGCTTCCAAAAAACTGCACAACAACATTTAGAAATAAAACCAGAATATAGCAGTATATGAGTTTTGTGCTACCTCCCTGCAAATTGAACCAAATCATCAACTTATGTGAGCAATCTTTCATCTATCCTTCTCCCCCTTTGGGTTCATCAAACAGAGTAGAACATGGAATAAAAGAAGCACACCATAGACATGCATAATAGTTCAAACTAAAACCAGTTTATAGGTCTATTACAAAACAAAACAGAATGAAACCAGTGCAGAAAAGAAAAACAAACACAGAAAACCCAATTGTTCAACAAGAAATAAAGGATAAAGACTTTGAAAGGATCACTTGTTATAGTGGTAGAGCTCAGCTAGCTGCTCCTGAACTCCTTCAACATGGGAAACAAAATTCTTGCCATCTTGAATAAGGTTGCTGTAGAACACCTTCACTAGATCTTGATAGACATTTCCAGTCATTTCCAAGAAGCTTTTCAGTTTTTTATGCTTGACCAGGGTTTTCACTTCAGTCAGATTTTCTTCCTTCAACCATGAGAATTCCAGCACCTTGGGCACATTTACTTGCTTTCTGCTTGTCTCATGTATGAACCTTGTCATAGCTTCAGAATCACCAGCAAACCAATTTTCCAGAATGCCTTGGCTGCTGTTAGGTTGCTCTTTGGACTTCTTCTTTCTGTGTGACGAAGATGCCATGCTTTATCTGTTGTTACCTGCACCTGTTTATCAAAAGACAATCCCAGCGAGAGAGAATCCGTAACAATTCACATGATCAAAGAAAACAGAAATTAATATTGTAAATGTTTTGAACCTGGACAACTTGTAGTAGGAATGAGAGAGAGTGAAAAACAATTGATCAATACCAGATTTATATAGGGCTTAAATCAGATTTCAAGAATCACGAGTTTTAAAAAAAAAAATCAATTCAATCAAATATACTACAGATTTTATTCTTGTACGGTACATCAAGTGCAGGTGTTGATTGACGCAAGAATATATTGAAACCATATTTCAGTTTAGCAAATCAAATCTGTTGCACATCTAAGATATCAAATCAGTTAGAATATCCACATATGACTGTCATAGACCTGTTGGTTAATAACCGTAAAAGCAGTCAAAGATCAAGGAGAGAGAGAAAAGTAAATATTTTCTCTTTCCTAATCACGACTGTGATTCTGAAACAGAGAGAGAACACGTTAAAATATAAAATAACAGATTGAAATTTTTACTACAAAGGACAATTTAAGCTAATGATGCCCAATTCATTTAGAAGAAAATAAAACCTATCTTTAGCAAGAGGTTTAGTAAAAAGATCAGCCAATTGAAATTCAGTGCCAATGAATTTGATATCACAAGTTCCATTAGCTATATGCTCTCTTAGAAAGTGATGTCTAATTTCAATATGTTTAGTTCTTGAATGCATGACATGAATCTTAGGCAGATTTATAGCACTAGTGTTATCACAATTTATAGGTATCTTGTTTAAGAGAATCCCAAAGTCACTTAGTTGTTGCCTTAGCCATAAGGTTTGAGCACAACAACTTCCAGCAGCTATGTATTCTGCCTCTACTGTAGAGAGAGCAACACAAGCTTGTTTCTTGCAATGCCAAGATATTAGACTTGATCCAAGCATGTGACAAGTCCCACTTGTGCTTTTCCTATCAACCTTGCAACCTGCAAAGTCAGAATCTGAAAAACCAATTAAGTTTAAGGAAACATTGTTAGGATACCATAGTCCAACATCCTTAGACCCTTGCAAGTATTTCAGAATTCTCTTTGCTGCATTGTAGTGTGATTCCTTTGGATCAGATTGGTATCTAGCACATAAACATACAGCAAACATAATGTCAGGCCTGCTAGCAGTTAAGTATAATAAGGAACCAATTAAGCCTATGTATTTTGATTGATCCACTGATTTTCCTGCACAATCTTGATCCAGCTGGTAGCTTGTTGAAATAGGAGTGTTGATTGCTTTGCATTGATCAATATCAAATTTCTTAAGCAACTCCTTGTAGTACTTTGCTTGATTGATGAAGATTCCATCCTTGAGTTGTTTTACTTGTAGTCCAAGGAAGAAATTCATCTCTCCTAACATTGACATCTCAAATTCACTCTTCATTGTAGCAACAAAAGCTTCACACATTTCTTCATTTGTGGATCCAAAGATGATATCATCCACATAAACTTGCACAAGTATAATGTCTTCTCTTTTCTTCTTTATGAACAGAGTTTTATCAGAATTGCCACAATTGTATCCTTGAGAGAGCAGAAATTCACTTAGCCTCTCACACCATTGTCTAGGTACCTGTTTTAATCCATATAAAGCCTTCTTGAGCTTGTACACATGTTCTGGATTTTTGTGGTCTTCAAACCTTGGAGGCTGAGATACAAACACTTCTTCATTAATGTAACCATTCAAGAATGCACTCTTAACATCCATTTGAAACAACTTGAATCCTTGTATGCTGGAAAATGCTAAGAGTAATCTGACAGCTTCAAGACGTGCTACTGGTGCATAGGTTTCACCAAAATCTATTCCCTCTTCTTGGTTATAGCCTTTAGCAACCAGCCTTGCTTTATTTCTAGTGATAGCCCCATGTTCATCCATCTTATTCTTGTACACCCATTTGGTTCCTATGATATTCATCTCATGTCTTCTTGGAACCAAGGTCCATACTTCATTGTATTCAAAACTTGTTCAGTTCTTCCTGCATTGTTGTTATCCAATTGCTATCTTGTAGTGCTTCTTCCAGACTTTTAGGCTCAGTCTGTGAAACAAAGGCCACTTTTCTGCAGAAATTATTAGGTGAATTCCTTGTTGAGACTCCTTTCTCAATTTTTCCAATTACATTGTCAAGTGTGAGATCCCTTGGAGTCTTCCATTCTTTAGGCAATCCTGCATTCACAGTAGATTCTTTGACAGTATTTGGATTAGTTGCACCAAACTCACTAGATTTACTCTTTTGCAAGATGGTTCTTAAATCATCCACACCAGGTTCATCCAGAACAGGTTTAGGCACAATACAATCTGTTTCATCAAATACAACATGTATAGATTCTTCTACTGCAAGCAATCTTTTGTTATACACTCTATAAGCATGTCCATTTATAGCATATCCAATATGTATTCCTTCATCTGATTTAGGATCAAATTTCCCCATATTATCTTTACCATTATGTAGAACAAAGCATTTGCAACCAAAAACCCTAAGATGACTAATGCTAGGCTTCCTACCTTTATACAATTCATAGGGAGTTTTCTTAAGAATAGGTCTAATCAAGGTTCTGTTAAGCACATAAGAGGCAGTGTATACTGAATCTGCCCAAAACTATTTAGGTAAACCAGATTCATTTAACATGGTCCTAGTTAACTCCTCTAATGATCTATTCTTCCTTTCAACTACACCATTTTGTTGGGGTGTTCTAGGAGCAGAATAGCTATGTGTGATCCCATGTTTTTCACAATTCTTATCAAATATTGCATTTTGAAACTCTACCCATGATCACTACGAATCTGTTTTATTCTATTTTCATTTTCATTATGCAGAACCTTAGCTAGTTTCTTAAAGGCTTTATATGCATCATTTTTAGAAGCAAGAAACAAATTCCATGTATATCTTGAGAAGTCATCAACAATTACCAAAGCATAAAGGTTTCCAGCCAAACTAGCAGTTCTAGAAGGTCCAAACAAATCCATATGCAGAACATCCAAAACATTATTTGTAGAAATCACATCCTTTGTTTTAAAAGAGGTTCTTATTTGTTTGCCCTTTACACATGCATCACACAATCTGTCATTTTGAAATTTTGTGTTTGGTAAACCAGAAACAAGTTCCTTAGATTTCAGCTTATTCAAATTATTTGTATGGATATGAGCTAGCCTCTTATGCCATAGCCATGAATCATCACTTTTAGACAACAAACACTCATTTTCAGAACAGCTATTCATAATATCTAAGAGATAGATGTTGTTTACCCTTATACCTGTGAAATGTACCTTACCAGAAATTTCATTTGAGATTGTACAAGTGTTAGCTTCGAAATTAACCTTGTATCCCTTGTCACACAGTTGGCTAATGCTTAGAAGACTATGCTTTAGCCCTTCAACATACAGTACATTATCAATAGTGGTCGAGTCTTTAGTACCAACATCTCCTCTTCCAAGAATTCTTCCTCTATTGTTGTCTCCATATGTGACATGTCCTTCAGCTTTGAGTTTTAGGCTTATGAATTGAGTCAAATTACCTGTCATGTGCTTCGAGCACCTACTGTCCAGGTACCACTGATTTTTCCTGCTATTCTTCTGCAAAACAGATTTAGCACATATGGTACCCCTTTTAGTCTAGGGTCCAACATGATTAATACCTTTCCTTAGGAAGCCATTTGGCCAATCCTTTAGGAACAAGGTACCTTCTAGTTTTACATGTTCTAGATATATGTCCAGACTTCATACAGTAAAAACAAGTTGTGGAATGCATTGTATTTGAAAAGCTAAAAGAGGAAAAACCTGTTTTGGAAGGAACAAAAAAACTGGACAACTTTTTCACATTGCTTTTCATTTCAGGATTATATCCTATACCATTTCTATTAAAAACAGCATTCTGTGAACCTAATAAAGTTTCAAGATTTTCTCTTCCTTTGGTGAAATTTGAGAGTGTTTTTAACAAATATTCAACCTGTTTTTCCAGCTTCTTACAATTATCATAGGTTTTTATTGATGCATGCAAACATGTTAATTCAAGGCTAACAAATTCAGTTTTAGCTTTGTGCAGTTCTTCCTCAAGAGCTTTGACCTTAGGTTCAAGTACCCTATTTACTCTATTCAATTTGTTGCAAATGACGGCTAATTTGTTTGCTTCATCATGTGTTTCCTTAAAGGCAATTAACAGCTGATCATAATTTTTAGAATCAGTGGAAAAATCACTTACTGAATCAGAGTTAGATTCTTCATCGTTCACCATGAAGCACAGATTTGCTTCTTCACTTTCGGTTGAGGAATCACTAGATGAGGATACATCATTTTCTTCCCAAGATATGTATACTCTTTTGCCTTTGCTTCTTTCACTCTTCTTGCTTGCTGATTTTTCTTTGTTTTGATTGTTTGGACAATCAACCTTTATATGACCTGGTTTACCACATCTAAAGCAAGTGTAATTAGAAGAGTTTGAATCATTGATTTAGAATACCTCTTTCTTTGTTGAGTTCTGTCACGGTTTTTCTTTCTAAGAAATCTGTTGAATTTTCTGGTGAGCAGACTCAATGTCGCATCATGTTCAGGATTCTCTTCTTCCTCACTTGTATCATGTTCCATGGTAGTTTTCAAGGCAATTCCTTTGGCTCTCTTCTCCTCAGTTTCTTGTTCTTTCAATCTTTTCAGCTCTAGTTCATGCTCCATCAGCTTTCCAAAGAGTGTCGTAGTGGACATCTTGGATAAATCTCTGGATTCTGAGATTGTTGTTACCTTAGGCTGCCAGCTTCTATCAAGGCATTACAGCACCTTTATGTTGAGCTCTTCCTTGTCAAAGAATTTACCAAGACCGGTGAGGTGATTTACAATATGTGTAAATCGTTTCTACACATCTGCAATACTCTCTTCTGATTGCATTCTGAACAGTTCGAATTCCTGAATGAGTGAATGCTTCCTTGCTCGTTTCACATCATCTGTGCCTTTATGAGTTACCTCCAGTACTTCCCACATCTCCTTAGCTGAGTTGCATTGGGACACTCTAAAGAATTCATCCATATTCAGTGCAGAGGTGATGATGTTCTTGGCTAAGGAGTGAGCCTTCTTCCTTTCAGTTTCATTCCATTCAGACCAAGGCTTCTTCACAGTTTCTTCTTTGACAACTTGCATAGGTATAAAAGGTCCACTGACCACTGCATCGCAAATACCCATATCAATAAACTCCATAAAAAATTTCATCCTAATTTTCCAGAAAGCATAGTTAAAACCACCAAACATAGGAGGTCTATTAATAGACGCACCTTTAGCAAAAGGCATTTTAAACTCAGACATCATACACTTGAGCAAAATACAAGCCCTAGCTCTTGATACCAATTGTTAGAGTTAAACAGTGTCTAAGTTCAAGAGGGGAGGGGTGAATTGAGCTTATCAAATTTTCGCAAAAGAAACTGATTTACAGTGTAACAGAGGTGAAAAGAACAGATTGATTTTAAATGAAACAGATTGTTTTTACAAATGACTTTAGCACAAACAGAACTTGATCAACAAGGTTTAGATCAACCAGCAGGAATAGCAAAAACAAATTGATTAACTTTTATAGCTTATAAAGTTGCATATTGTATCACAAGATTAATCAATTTCACTTAACACAAAGCCTCTAGAGGAATGGACAAATGTCACATTTCAGTCAAGGAAAACAATTCACACTTTAACCATATTACAGATTCACACAGCAGCTTCATTTATGTTTTGAAGATTGATTAACAAGCTGGAATGACAGATTTAATCAGGTTCAGAGTTAACAGATTTAGATTCAAAAGAACAGATTCCTTTCTTGACAGATTATGTGAAAACTCAGAAATAATTGCAGGGATGAGAAGAGAAACACAAAAGAATTTTTATACTGGTTCACTCATCAAGAGCTACGTCCAATTCACCTTACTCCAAGATGGAATCCACTAAAACAGATACAATCAATTACAGCATACACAGCAGTTCTTGAACCCTTCAAGAACTTCAACAGGCAAGGCTGAAAAACATTATTTTAGCACTCCTTGCACTCCAAGAAACACTATCAAAGAGTGACTAACACTTATACCTATTACAAGAATGAATAAGGGAAAGATTACACCTGAAATTGTGTTGCAAGAACATAAATCAGTTGTTCTATTTGCTCCAAGACAGTACCAACACCTTCATCCAGCACAAGGTTCTTCAAGAACAAGCACACATCTATTTTTCTATTGAAAAACCCTTGCAAAACCTTTTTAATTCTCTTTCTCACACAAGAAATGTTTTATCTCCGTTCAAACTGTGATTTCTCAGCACACCTTCATGTGAGAAAGACATTTTATTTTATAGAGAACAGTTCTTAACCACTTTTCAAAAAACAGTTTCAGAGCAGTTATAAGAACAACAGATTGATTCTAAAAACAACAGGTTAAATGTTGACAAAACTGCCAGCTCAGCTTAACTGAAATAACAGACCGAGCTTTACATTTGGTGCCCTAACTGAATTTCGAAAAACCTTTCAACAGGGCAAAAATAAACCTATTGTTTCTCAAGTAAACAGATTTATTTTTGTACTGAATCAAACCTTTTAAGAAAAATTTAAAAAACTTTTCCAAAACCATTTAACCTCATTATGTGCTTGATCTTACTACCTTGATTTGGCATCTAGAATGGGTCATGCAGCAAAAGGCAACCTTGAATACACACAAACCTAAAGTACAAAATCATTTAAGGCACATTGCAACCTTCAAAGCAAACTAGCTAAAAACTACATCAAACACACTAAGGCAAGGTAGAGATGAGCTTCATCCATCTTCAACACAAGTCTCCCTGTTCTAGTATAAGGCTCCGTTTAGACAGAGGGCACCCTACCAATTGATTACTCTCTGACGATCAAGTGAGCTAGGATTCACCAAAAGCAACAAGTTAAAAAAGTGTATCAAAAACAGCGTACCTTTAGCTGGACACTAACTCTCCTTTTATTGTCGCACATGCAACATGCAACAACTCTCCCTAGAGATAAGCAAATCTTAACCGAAAATAATCATATTAAACTTTTATATATAACAAAAAAAACTACTTCCCACGGGCACCAAATGACCTTCAGGTGCTATACGCAGGCCCACTTTCTGTTACCAATGCATCTCCCTATCTTCCTAGGGTTAATAGCAACTAACCACGTGTAACAGATATGTAACAGAAACATGCAACAGAAAAAATATTTCCACATACTAACAACAAATATAAACAATAATAACAAGATTATGCTCACCGCCCCAAACCTATCTATAAACATGTGTATATATAAAATTACTTTGTGTAACAACCCTTCCACGTGCTTTGGGCCTATCCTGGAAAAGGTCCATCCGTACAGGCCTCACCCACACCTACCAACAGAGCTGGCCTCCCACGGCACAAAAGCACCGAGCATGCTAAAAAACTACTGATAATCGAGTACTGGTCAGTACACCTATATATAAAGAGGATTCCTCTTTATAACTGTTTTCTGGTATACATAATTTTTTTATTCTACCTTTATTTAATATATCTCATGTTATTAGTACAATGGAGTATTTTATCATTTCATATTAATTACTTAAAAAATATTTTTTTAATTTTTTACATTAATATTAATGGGACAATTTTTGTAAACAAACTAACTTCCTCACCCTCTTCCCTTAATTCCTTATTTTAAGAGAAAGAAAGAAAGAGCATACTCTCCCTCTAATCCACACCAAATCTCACATATCAAATAAAATAACCTCCATTTCCAACCTTTCTCTCTACTCCATTTCAAGCAACGCAACTCTACCTTGGCAAAGCCACTATTCTTTTGTATCTATCATCAAGTCAATCCTAACTTTAACAACAACTACCAATAGAAGAATAGAAAAAGCTAGAAGAAGAAAACAATCTCAAACCAGAGAAGAAGAAAAAAACAGGTTGATTAACAATTCATCATTTTTCTTTTACATGTTATTTTTTGTTTTTCAATTTCGACTCATCCAAGATTATTTATGTATGTGTATGTTATATTTCTATCGTCGTGAAAGTTTAGTAGTATAAGAAAATAAGAAAGAAAGAAAGAAAGAAAGAAAGAAAGAAAGAAAGAAAGAAAGAAAGAAAGAAAGCAAGAAAGAAAAAAGAAAGAAAGAAAGAGATAAAAAAAGAAACAATGAAATAAATAAAGAAAGATAAAGAAAGAAAGAGAGAAAGAAAGAGAGGGAGAAAGAAAGAGACAGAGAAAGAGAGAAAAAAAAAGAGAGAAAGAAAGAGAGAACGAGAGAAAGAAAGAGAGAAAGAAAGAAAGAAAGAAAGAGAGGAAGAAAAAAAAGAAAAGAAAGAAAGACAAAAAGAAAGAAAGAAAGAAAGAGAGAAAGAAAGAAAGCAAGCAAACAAGAAAGAAAGGAAGCAAGAAAGAAATTTCTTTCTTTCTTTCTCTATTTCTTTCTTTTTCTTTTTCTCTATTTCTCTCCCTTTTTCTCTCTTTCTCTCCCTCTTTCTTTCTTTCTCTCTCTTTTTCTTTCTCTTTCTCTTTCTTCTTCTTTCTTTCGATCTTTCTTTCTCTCTTTCTCTCATTCTTGTCTACCTTCTTTCTTGCTTGCTTGCTTTCTTTCTTGTTTTCTTTCTTTCTTGGTTTCTTTCTTGCATGCTTTCTTTCTTCTTCTTTTCTTGCTTTCTTTGTTTCATTCTTGCTTTATTTATTTATTTCTTTCTTGCTTGCTTTCTTTCTTTCTTGCTTGCTTTCTTTCTTGATTGTTTTCTTTATTTCATGCTTGCTTTCTTGCTTGCTTCTTTCGTTCTTTTTTCTTTCTTGTTTTCTTTCTTACAATATTAATTTTATTAATATGAATAATGATATCTATAATATTATTAAAGGATACGGATACCAGAGTTATAGAAGGATCCTAATATTAATTGGGTGTCTTTTCTAATTATCAATTGTTTCTCTTTATAGAGGAATATAATTGGATGTCTTTTCTAATTATCAGTTATTTCTCTTTATAGAGGTGAATAACCTTTATTTTGTCTTTGTGTGTTATGATTCTAGTCTTTAATTATTGATTTTTTTCCTCTTTAGTTAAGTCTAGAATAAGTGTAATACTTGTATATATTTTGACCATTTGTTTTTATTTCAATAACAAGAAAAGAGAGATATTCATTCTCATATCTTTTACCTTCCTTTTACTCTTGTGTTCATCTTTTGTTCTCTTTTATTCATCTCTGTTCTATTTCATAATATGGTATCAGAGCTCTGATTAGAGCTCTGGTTGCTACATTTATCTATGGGTGAAGTTGTTGATCCCTCACAAGATCTTTGTTCACCTTACCATGTTAGTTCATCAGATAATTCATCCTTGAATAGAGTTTACTCTCTCATTACACAACAAGAGAGACAAGTTTTTGGTGATCAATCCAAGGCAATGATTGCTACTAGCAAAGGAGGTTATAATAACAATGCTACGACCTATGGCATGGGTGGTGGATATGGAAAAGGAAGCTATGGAGGAGGATATACTTCCAAAATTTGCAGTTATTGTGGAAAGACAGGGCATACCATTGATACATGCTATAAAAAACATGGTTGCCTACCTCATGTCAAATTTAAAAATCAGAACCATCATCAAAGTCATGCAGCCTTTCACAATACAAATTTTAACAATAATGAGCAAAATCATGAAGGTTCAAAGTCAGAAGTGGAGTCTCAACAAATTGGTTTTACTCCTGAGTAGTATCAAACATTGTTAGCTCTTTTACAACAAGTCAAATTCAGTGACAATGTTTCTAGTCAAGTCTCTGTTATTCCTTCCAACATGACAACACAAACTGGTAATAACTTTATTTCTTCTTTTAGTTCTTGGATTATTGATAGTGGTGCTATTGATCACATTTGTTCATCCTTAACTTACTTCACTTCGTATCATCAAATTGATCCTATTTATGTCAAATTACCAAATGGAAATCAAGTCATTGCCAATTATTCTGGATGTGTTTTTCCCAATCAAAATCATGTCATAAACAATGTTTTGTATATTCCTTGCTTCACTTTTAATCTTCTTTCAGTAACAAAATTGATTGATATACTATCTTGTGTTCTTACCTTTGATTCTAATGGTTGTCGCATTCAAGACAAAAACTCCTTGAAAATAATTGGTTCTGCTAAAATGCAAGATAGACTTTATATACTCAGGATCCCATCTTACCAGAAATTTCAAATTAAACCCCTTGAATCTACACACATCATCAATAATGTTAATGTCAGTGCTAGTGATCTAGAAACTCTTTGGCATTTTCGATTAGGTCATATTTCGAATAAATGTATTGATGTTATCAGGAATAAATTTGCTTATGTTAAATATAACAAATCTTTTGTTTATGATGTTTGTCATTTTGCAAAGCAAAAAAGACTTTCTTTTCCTATTAGTACATCTAAATCAAAAAAATGTTTTGATTTCATTCATGTAGATATTTGGGGACCATACTCAATACCATCAATTCATGGTCATAAATATTTCTTAACCAAAGTTGATGACTATTCGAGATACACATGGATTTTTCTTTTGAAACAAAAATCTGAAGTTGTTAAGGTTTTGGAACATTTTGTTATTTTTGTTCAAACACAGTTTGAGACAACAATAAAAATAATAAGAAGTGATAATGGAACTGAGTTTGTCATGACTAATATTTTTGTCAGTAAAGGAATAATACATCAAACATCATGTGTCAATACTTCACAACAAAATAGTATAGTTGAAAGGAAACATGGTCATTTATTAGATGTAGCAAGAGCTCTTATGATACAATCTCATTTACCCAATATTGGTCATATTATGTGATACATGATGCGCATATTATAAACATGCTTCTCACACCTGTTTTAAACTATTCTTCTCCTCATGAAATGCTTTTCAAAACTGATGCAAATTTTAATGGATTAAAGGTGTTTGGTTCTTTATGTTATGCTAGCACTTTGTCAACAAATAGAAGAAAATTTGATCCAAGGGCATCAAAATGTGTTTTTATTGGTTTTCAAAGGGGGAAAAAGGATATATTTTGTTGAATATTCAATCAAGAGAAATTTTTGTGTCTAGGGATGTTGTCTTTTATGAACATGTTTTTCTATACCAAAGGGTTCAAGATACTAGCAATGAAACTAACAGTTCTGACATTACTGATCAAATTTTGTTTGCTGAAGATCAATTTGTCTTAAGTCAGCCAAAACAAGCCATTCTTGCACCTTGTGATAATACACCTTGTGATAATGTTGAAAATAGAAGTGATAATAATTGTGAGTGAGAAATTGAGGTTTCAAAAGAAGATTGTTCCCATATAGATCAAAACCTCAATGAAAATCATGATATAAAACAAAGTTATGAATCAGATCCATCTGTCTGAATGAGCACAAGAATAAATAGACCACCTGATTATTTAAAGGATTATCATTGTAATCTTAATGTTTCCAGTGCATCTTCAAGAGTTAAATATCCTTTGAATTTTGTTTTGTCTTATAGCAATTTATCACCTTCTTACAAATCTGTTGTTATGTCTCTTTCTTCACATGTTGAGCCAAACACTTATTCTAAAGCTGTGAAACATGACTGTTGGAGAAAAGCTATACAATGTGAGATATCTGCTTTAGAGTCAAATTAAACTTGGGAGACTATTCTTCTGCCTAAGAACAAAGCTGCCATAGGTTGCAAATGGGTATTCAAAATAAAATATAAGGTTGATGGGACAATTGAAAGGTATAAAGCAAGGTTAGTGGCAAAGGGATATACACAAACAGAAGGCATTGACTACCTTGATACTTTCTCTCCAATAGCAAAGATGACCACCATAAGGTTGCTTCTTTCTTTAGCTTCTATTTATAATTGGGAATTGAAACAATTAGACATAAACAATGCCTTTTTACATGGAGATTTGAAAGAAGATGTATACATGGTTGCTCCTCCTGGATTGACTTCTATTCCACCAGGAAAAGTTTGTAAACTAAAAAAGGCTTTATATGGCCTTAAGCAAGCCAATAGAGAATGATTTGTCAAATTGTCATCATTTTTGCTTTCTATGGGATATACTCAATCTATGAATGATCATTCCTTATTCATTAATTCTTCTGAATGATCTTTTACAACATTATTGGTATATGTGGATGATATAATATTGGCAGGAAATGATAAAGAACAAATTGCTCGAATCAAACAAGCCTTGAATCAGACATTCAAGATTAAAGATCTTGGGAATTTAAGATATTTTCTCTGTCTAGAAGTATCAAGAAGTAAGACAGGAATAATGATAAATCAAAGGAAATATGCATTGGAATCATTAAGAGATGCAGTCTTTTAGCCTGCAAACCTGCACCCACTCCTATTGATAATCATGAGAAATTCTCTTCTACTGGAAGTGTTCCTTTCATAGATATTCAAGCCTATAGAAGATTGATTGGAAGACTTATGTATCTCACTAATACCCGACCTGACATAACATTTTATGTACAACAAATTTCTCAGTTTCTTGTTAAGCCTACAATTGCTCAATACAATGCAGCGATTAGAATTCTCAGATATATCAAAGGAGGTCCAAGTCTTGGTTTATTTTTCTATTCCACTACCTTTGTTCATCTGAAAGCCTTTTGTGATAGTGATCGGGGCACCTGTAGTGATTAAGACAATCAGTGACAAGTTTTAGTGTGTATCTTGGGAATTCTCTTATATCTTGGAAATCAAAGAAGCAAGGAACAATATCAAAGAGTTCTTGTGAAGCTGAATACAAGGCAATGGCCACTGTTACATGTGAAATTCAATGGCTAACTTATCTTCTTCAAGATTTCAAAGTTCCTTTTGAGCAACCATCTCTTTTATATTGTGACAATGACTCAGCAAGATACATTGCACCAAATCCAGTGTTTCACGAGCGTACAAAACATATAGAAATAGATTGTCACGTGGTCCAGGAAAAACTAAAGAAGGGTCTCATTCATTTGCTTCCCATTTCCACCACAGAGCAACTGGCTGACATTTATACCAAAGCTTTAAGTCCTCAATCTTTTAAGAATATTTTTTCCAAGCTAGGTCTCATCAATATTTTCTCCCCAGCTTGTGGCGGGGTATTAAAGGATACGGATACCAGAGTTGTAGAAGGATCCTAATATTAGTTGGGTATCTTTTGTAATTATCAGTTGTTTCTCTTTATAGAGGAAAATAATTGGGTGTCTTTTCTAATTATCAGTTAATTCTCTTTATAGAGGTGAATAACCTTTATTTTGTTTTTGTGTGTTATGATTCTAGTATTTAATTATTGGTTCTTTTCCTCTTTAGTTAAACCTAGAATGAGTGTACTACTTGTATATATTCGGACCATTTGTTTTGATTTCAATAACAAGAAAAGAGAGATATTCATTCTCATATTTTTTACCTTCCTTTTACTCTTTTGTTCATATTTTGTTCTCTTTTATTCATCTCTGTTCTATTTCATTCTTTCGTTCTTTTTTCTTTCTTGTTTTCTTTCTTACAATATTAATTTTATTAATATGAATAATGATATCTATAATATTAATAGTATTAATAATATTTAGTATATTAAGGATAATATTAATAATATATACCTATATAAAAAGAGGATTCTTCTTTATAACTTTTTTCTGATATACAAATTTGTTTTTATTCTACCCTTATTTAATATATCTAATTTTATTAGTACTATGGAGTATTTTATAAATACATATTAATTACTTAAAAAATATTTTTTTAATTTTTTAAATTAATATTAATGGGACAATTTTCATACACAAATTAACTCCCCCACCCTTTTCCCTTAATTCCTTATTTTAAGAGAAAGAAAGAACGAAAGAGCATACTTTTCCTCTGTTTCATACCAAATCTCACATATTAAATAAAATAACCTTCATTTCCAATCTTTCTCTCTACTCCATTTCAAGCAACACAACTCTACCTTGGCAAAGCCACTATTGTTTTGTATCTATCATCAAGTCAATCCTAACTTTAACATCAACTACCAATAGAAGAATAGAAAAAGCTTAAAGAAGAAACGAAACTCAAATCAGAGAAGAAGAAAAAAAAAGGTTGATTAACAATTGATCATTTTTCTTTTATATGTTATTTTTTGTTTTTCAATTTTGACTCATCTAAAATTATTTATGTATATCTGTTAAATTTCTATCGTCGTGAAAGTTGAGTAGTAGAAGAAAGTAAGAAACAAACAAACAAACAAGAAAAAAGAAAGAAAGAGATAAAAAAAGAAACAGTGAGAGAAATAAAAAAAGAAAGAGATAAAAAATAAACAGTGAGAGAAATAAAGAAAGAAAGAGAGAAAAGAAAGAAAGAGAGAGAAAAAGAAAAAAAAAGAAAGAGAGAAAGAAAGAAATAAAGAAAGAAAGAAAGAGAGCCAGAAAGAAAGAAAAAAAGAAAGCAAGGAAAAAAAAGAAAGAAAG